>NC_062518.1:14584680-14772180 GCF_022655615.1 Tachysurus fulvidraco
TGTGTGGAGAGAGTGTGTGAGATAATGAAAGTCGTCATGCTAATACTCCTTGATTAAAAGCCTTTTGAAGGTCTGAAATACTATCTCTCCTGTTACAGCTTTGCTTTTCTTTCAGGGAGTTTGCACTAAAGTGTCCACTCAGCATTTTTCAGCTTATTGAAGGCACGCCAGCGTGTGTGTGTGTGAGAGAGAGAGGGGGGGGTGTGTATGTTTGCACAGTCCTTTAAGGTTCCCACTCAGGCCTGAAGATATTCATAGGAATTCCAAAACACGTTCATCAAATCGTTAGTCAGGGGAGTCGGCATCGTGCACTTCGGCTTCTCCACAACGATCGAATGGAAATCGGAGAGAAGAGTAGAGAATGACGCACCGCGCTCTTTGGACGGTGTTGCGTAACCTTGTCTCCAGTGGTCGAGACTTGGGAAGTTGCCATGTTTTGATGAAAAGGCCTTTGAGACTGGTAGGGAGTAAAGGAAGGAGGCTAGACTGTCTGGTCTCTGGACCTTGGTTGCTGTACCTGGCTAGATAGCTTCATAGTTTTCCTGACTAGAAAAGGACAGTCATTTTTTTTTATTGACTTCACAGATTTTATTCAGCCAGATAAAGTTCTTCTTTGAACTGTTCCTGAAAACACAATATTCCTCTTTCTGCTTTAATATTTGTGTATACGGGTAGACACTAAATTTAATAAAAAACAGTATTAATGTCAGGTCATGAATGTTCATCACAGTCATTGTTTGTGTTTTTGCTGCAGAAACGGGATTATTGCTGGTACAGGACTTAGCAAAGATGGATGTGTACGACCCTCAGACCCTCGGCATCATGGTGTTTGGTGGCTTCATGGTAGTTTCGGCTATCGGAATAGCCCTGGTCTCCACTCTTTCCATGAAGGAGACCTCTTATGAGGAAGCCCTGGCTAAGCAGCGCCGTGAATTGGCCAAGGCTCAGCCCCAACGTGGGGACAAGAAGAAGAAGGCAACTGAGAAGAAAGGCAAAGCCAAGAAGAAGGAGGAGAAGCCAAACGGGAAGCTTCTTGAACAGGAGGAACAGCATGACTCTGGCCATGAACCTGCTTCAGAAACGAGTGAACCAGAGCCTGAATCTGAACCCGAGGTCCCTGCTGCACCTGCGCCTGTTCCTGTCCCAGTTGCCCCTGTTGTTCCAGTCATCCCAGAGCCCAAAGTTCAGGTGGCAGTGGCAAAGCCTGCTGTAGCAGTATCCCCACCCGCGCTTTCCCCAAAAGATAAGAAAAAGAGGAAGGTAGCCAAGGTGGACCCAGCCCCAGCTAAACCTGTAGAAATTGTCTTAGAAACCATCACCAAAGAGTCGGCCCCTAAGAACACCAAGGATTCCGCCCATAAGGACTCGACTTCTAAGGCTGCCAAGGAACCTGTTGCTAAAGTTGTAAAAGAACCAGCTGCCAAGGCCACTAAGGGTGCCAAGGAAGCATCTCCTAAGGCTGCCAAGGAATCTGTCACTAAGGAGCCATCTCCTAAGCCTGCCAAGGAACCTGTTGCTAAGGAAGCATCTTCAAAGGCTGCCAAGGAACCTGTTGTTAAGGAAGCATCTCCTAAGACTGCCAAGGAACCTGTTGCTAAGGAAGCATCTTCTAAGGCTGTCAAGGAACCTGCTGCTAAGGAATCATCTTCTAAGGCCACCAAGGGAGCATCTTCTAAGGTTGCCAAGGAACCTGTTACTAAGGAAGCAGCACCTAAGCCTGCCAGGGAACCTGTTGCTAAGGAAGCAGCTCCTAAAGTTTCCAAAGAATCATCTGCCAAGGTGGCAAAGGAAACCACCACTAAAGAACAAGCCACGAAAGCTGCTAAGGAACCAAGTGCCAAGGGAACGCAGGAACCTGCTGCCAAGCAGCAGGGTGGTAAAGCCACTAAAGAACCTGCTGCTAAGGAATCAGACACTAAATCGGCTAAGGATCCTGCTTCCAAGGAACAAGCCGCTAAAGCCGTCAAGGAGCCCGCCATTAAAGAAACAGCAAAGGCTTCCAAAGAATCAGCTGCCAAGACTGCGAAAGAAACAAATGTTACAACTAAGGAGCCAGTTTTGAAGGCGGTCAAGCAGCCTGCTGTTGCTGAGGTTGCCCCAGTGCCGATCGTTCCACCCAAAGCTGAGCCGCCCAAACCTGAAACCTCTTCCAAGAAGAAGTCAAAAAAGAAGGCAGAGCAAGGTACGTGCTACAGATTAACACGTTCTAATGAGTAACAGTAAATGAAAACCTGTAGGTACCAGTTGGCACGGTTTTATTTGCATAATACGTACTTGTACTTGTTACGTAATAGCAGCCTCTGATATTGAGAGATATTTTCTTCTTTTTAGAATTTGAGTTGACTGTCAGAGGAATATTACAATATCTTTACTTTCTCTCCGCTTCTTTTCTGCTTGCCTGCAGCACCTGCGGTGGATGTTGCAGATGTTCCCCTGCTGTTACCATTTAAAACTCTGGTCTCCACCTTGAGCAGTTCCAGTTTCAGTGACTCGGAGACGCAGAAGATTTTGGAGATCATTAGTGACAAGGCGGGAGCTGACACCTGGCAGCTGGTACTTCCTTGTTTTTGTTTTTTTCTTCCACACCCTGGTCTCTGTTTACTCATTCCTCTGTCTGTGCCCCTTCACTCTGTATTCACGACATATAACGACAAACCGGGTAAAACTAAATGAGAGAAATTTTCTCCAGGGTCTTGGTGCTACATAGAACAAAACAGAGCTACATAGAACTCTAAGGACTTAAAGGAAGTTAGTCCTAGCCACATAAAGTGATTCTGTGCAACCTGGTGTAAACACTGCGAGACTAAAGACAGTGCAAACACTTAAAGTTGGGGTCTCTGTTGTTTGAAAGTCAATGTTGGCATTTGAAATCACCAAAACAATCACGCCCCTAACCCAAATGGGTCCCACCCCTGTATTGATAGCCCCGCCCACACATACATACGTAACCCAGGCAACTAATGGAATGTGTCTTTATCATAGCTGAAGGGAAGAACAATACGATTGCAGATAAACAAGCAAGCAAAAATGAGACAAGCATAATCATGCAAAGGACAAAGGCATATATTAGTTCTGTGTAACAAAGCAAAACCAACGTTACTCACCTATCGGGAAGGAAGGTTTGTTTTGTTTTTGTTTTGTTTGGTGGCCCAACGCAGTTTTCGGAAGCATTTCTCAAACAACGGAGACCCCACCTTTAAATCAAACAGCTGATTTTCAGTCTGATTAGTGTGTTATTTAAAGTGGGTTTCATTAGTTAACTCCTCCTTGTCAGAACTGCAGTAGTAGTCGCAACATGTGCACACTTAGACTGAGACACCGCTAACTTTTTGCTTGTTATTGTGATTGTAAGGACTGTTGCAGTCTAGCAATTTACCTTCTCTCTAATTTCCTCATATTGTCTTTGCTTTTAAAGTTTGTTTCGTCTGCTTGTTTGATCTCATTTTTTTTTCCTGCTTCTCCAGGCGTCTCAGAGGGGTGACCCCTTGGCAGCTCTGAAGAAGCAGCTGGAGGAGAAAGACAAGCTCTTGTCTGCTGAGCAAGAGAACGCTGCGGCATCCAAGACACGCATACGAGAGCTCACTAAGGTTTCCGCCCTTTCGTATACCAACGCTGCTGTACATTTAGCATTAATATAGTATTAATCGAACAGTGACGTCCGAGAGCATTTTATTCTCTAGTGTGAGCATCACGGTATCAGCGAGTCCTCAGTTGACACTGTAAATCTCGACACGACACGTTTATATTTACCAGGAAACAGCAACCCTGACGTTTTGTTATGACTAGATGTGAAAGAATCACTCACCCCGAGAGCACAAGCCTTCAGGCTTGAATATACGTGCATAATGGAAGTTACACTGGCAGTAATGTTAACATGATGGTGGCAGTGTAACAGAAGTCGGTCCCTGTGTACACTTCAGACGTGTTGACAGATTAAATCTACTTCTGCTCGCTGGTGGAACCCCATCAGCACTATCATTTGTTCTGTTTGTCGTGTGCCTCCAGGAGCTGAACACGGAGAAGGGCAAGACGGCGTCGGTGGAAACCCGACTGAGCTCCGAGCTGAGCGCTCGCCAGCAGGAGATCACCGCGCTGAATGCCCGCATGAAGGCTTCCTACGATGAGCACACGCTCCAGACGCAGAAGCTCAACAGCAAGGTTCAGACAGCAGCCGATATTTATTAAGATATTTAAGATGTGTCCAGTGTAGATATCTCCATCTCTAATCATGTATGTTGATGGATTTATTTGTACATCTTACCAGTTTCTGTGTTAGGTTTCGTTTTATGGAGCTCTTTTAGTAAACAGCTGTGTACATGGTGTGGTGTTTATCCATGCAGTTTCACCCATGTATTTATGTACATCGTGCATGTTTAGATCCAGAGCCTGCAGGATCGGTTGGAGAACGGCCCTGCTGCCCAGCTCGCTCGTCTGCAGCAAGAAAACGGCATCCTGAGAGACGCTCTGAACAAAGCCTCCAGCCTCACTGAGAGCATGTACATATACACACACATACACACACACACACAGGTAGCCACACAGAGAAGGTTAGCCACTGTTTTAATGCGTATGAAACGTAGCTCTCAAATGTAATGTGTGGATAAACATTTGCAAAAATGATGCTTTTATAGAAAATCTCTGAGTAGCAACCTTCTCGTACGAGTTGCATACCTTAATATCTGTGCTCGAGCCAGAGAATGAATTTCTGGACCTTGTTATTCCACGCCAAATTGCACAGCAATGTGGAAACTCCAACAAACCCAAAGTACTGTTTAAAGAGAGTTAAGCAATGTGTGGTCACTTTGTATTTAAACCCATTGAGTGAAACTGGTTTACTGGCTCGAATATAGACTTTTTCCACAGACAAACATGTGTAGTAGCCGAGTTACTGCTATAATATCAGCCAAAAACTAGATGTCGTCACAATACAGGCCGTGTACAGTTTCCACGAGATATAGAACGGAAAAAAGGGTGGAACTTAGGCAGCTTTCCAACTTCAAGGATTTGGCTTTAGAAGCTGCTACTCGGGTCAAATGGTTTCTGTGTCCTGGTCAGCTAAAACACCACTTGATCTTTGAGCTCTACTCAACATGTACTTCTCTGCAGAGTGAGGAGTAAGTGCTGTTTGAAGTGGCATGTATTTTAACAGTGGCATGTTGTTCTCTTACACACACACACAGACAAAACGCTGAGCTGGTAAAGCTGCGGCAGGACGTGGTGCGTCTGAGCCGGGAGCTGAGCGAACGCACGGACGCTCAACATGCCGACGAGGAGCGCCGGAAAGCGCTGGAATCAAAAATGGCTGCCACCGAGGAGCAGCTCGCCCAGGTCAAGGTGAGAAGAATTTCTGACCTTTTTTAGGGGGCGTCTCGGAAGCATGAGGTCTGTCGAAGCGTGAAGCTTTTATTAGATCCGTTCTCAGTTAACTATTTAGTACATGCAATATTCGCTAAAGTGAAATGACAGATCAGAAATGACTAACATCATTAGATGGAAAACTTGTGTCCTACTTGCAACACCTTCGTGCTAGAACCTTTGCTCAGTACACTTGTGCTGAAACGCGTGTGTGTTCACAGGCAGGGCGTGCGGAGGCTGAGCAGGTTTTACAGCAGGCATTGGAGAAGATCAAGGCCGAGTTGAGTCAGGCGCAGAACAACGGCTCCACCCTGCAGGCCCAGCTGCAGCAAGCACAGCAGGACGGCAGCCAGCTCAGCGGTCAGTGATCTACGTTCACTTCACCTGCAACACTACTGTATTATCGAATAACATGACGAAATATCTTCCTTTGAGTAATACAACACACATCAGGACAAAATCGCGTTCTTCCAGGCGACTCGATCCATTCTTACTTCTCTGTTTGAGACGTTGTTCAGCATTGTGGCATTTGGGATGAGTGAATGAATTACGCTTGTGTTCTCAGAGCTGCAAGAGCGTGTGCGTGCCACAGAGGTGGAACTAAAGGACAGGTGTGCAGAGGTGCAGGCTTTGAAAAGTCAACTTGCTCAACTGCAGCAGGACGCACAGGACCATGTCCTCGTGGAAGTGCAGGCCCCGCTGCAGTCTACAGCACAGGTATTTTCTCTAGGAATCGATCGATCAAATAAAAACCGGTGAGAGAAAACAAAACGGTTACATGATCATGTGTTGTGTGCAGGTGGAGAACTCTGAGGAACTGCAGCAGCTGAAGCACAGGTAAAGATTCAGTAGAAACAAATGCCTTCAAATCCAAAGCTCTGCACTCTGATTAAATGGAATAACCATGAAAGTCCATGTAAATGAGCTGGTACGAGCTGAGAGTACAAAGATGTCGGTCTAAAGCATTGACTCGTAATCCTCGTAAAACAAAAACCTGCTGCTTCCGTTGCTTTCTGTGAACCTTTTGGATTTTCTCCCTTTCTCAGTATAAAGGAGAAGGAGGGCTTGGTGGCATCTCTACAAGGACAACTAGAGAAGATGAGAACAAGTGCAGAGGAGGTACCGAACTCGTCTAATCCGCCTTTTTTTTTTACACTTATACTTTCTTTTAGAAGATAAAATGAGATGTTGGTGTTTCAGACGGAGAGCTTGGTGCAGCAGCTGCAGGGAAGCCTTACACAGCGAGAGAGCAAGATCTCTGCACTGGAGGAGGAGCTGAAGCAGCTGAGAGGACAGACAGAACAGCAGAAATCTACAGTAAGCTTTCAATCCTTGTTATACCTCATTATAAGGCGTGCTTTTTAATACGTTTCACTCTGGCTAGGTTCACAAGCAGAGGATTTCCAGACAGTCAGAATGAATTAATTGCACATTTTTTATACGGAACTCTATTTATGATTAAACGTATATTTTCAATCTTGCATCAGCTTCAGAATCTTGGTTTGAATTCCTTGCCAAATCTCACTATAGAAGGGTTTTTTTTTGGGTTTTTTTTTACCCCCCTTTTTTATATGTGTATTCTAGAGTAAACATGAACCTGGTGTTGAACTGTGTCTGACCACGTTACAGACTGAGAGCTCAGTGCAGCAGCTGCAGGGAAGCCTCACAGAGCGAGAGAGACAAGTCTCAGCACTGGAGGAGGAGATGAAGCAGCTGAGGGAACAGATAAAGCAGCAGAATGAGGCGGTAAGAAAACATTCTCCTCCTGGTGATTTCAGCAGTATTATCCACTCGAACGGTTTTCCTCAAGCGCCCACCGTTGTTGTTGTCGTTCGCAGGCCGAGGCTGCGGAAGCGGAGCAGCCCTTTGAGAAGTAAGGATCTAGTACACGTGGTATTCATTGGTAAAGAGAAATGTAGTTTTCATTGAAAGAAAGGGGGAAAAAATGTCTTATTTTTTTTTCCAGCTTGGAGAAAGACGCTCGTCTGATTACCCTGGAGGAGGAGCTCCTGCAGCTGAGAGAGCAGGTGGAGCAGGCGAAGGCCGAGAGCAAGGTTAGTGTGTATGAAGAACAGCTTTACATACAGAGGTGACGGTGCAGCAGAATGAAACACCCTCTAGGCTAAATGTTCAATCTAAAACAGTTACCAGAGCATTGAGTGATCATAGTGAGTTTTGTGGCTTAGATGCTAAATGTTTCTTTTCTTAACGTGTCTGTGGTGTGTCGTGTCTGTGTGTAGGAGCTTCAAGAGAAAAATTGTGCTGCCTCTGAAGCTCTCGATGCAGCTAAGCGATTGAGTGAAGAAAGACTGAACCAAGCAACAATTGCTCAGGTGTAAAAAAAAACACACACACCCCAGAACACTTACTTTCCTGATCACATCTATGAATATGAATCCTGTAAACCTCAGCGGTCATGGTGGTACCCGTTCTAACACGGCTGTGTACGTGTGCGTAGAATGAAGTCAAACAGAAGCTCGAGGCTCTGCAGGTGGAAACTAAGACGGCGCTCCAAACCCTCTTTCCTCACATCGCTATAGAAACGGAACAGGTAAAGGGATCGTCCTTACACAGGACGCAACGTAGTGCTTCATAAGAACCTGTTATAACGATAGATCTGTGTAACAGCACAGTGAGGGTTTGTGTTGACCTCAACACTACCGCATGGAAAGGGGAACATCTGAAATGGTCAAGCCCGATTAAAAGCTGAGGCACTAATCTATCTGTGTGTGTGTGTGTGTGTGTGTGTGTGTGTGTAGAGTAACTGGTTGGAGCTGTTCAAACTCGGAGCACAGGAGACACTCGCACACAGTCAGCAGAATGCATCTGAAGAAAGAGACTCAGCACTAACAGTAAATAAACACACCTTACTCCTCCCATAAAACATACCGTTCCTGAACTTGTTCACATGACGTGTGTGTGTTGCTTGTTTTACAGGATGCTCTACAGAAGGTAAAGGAAGCTGAGGAGAGACAGACAGAGCTGCAGGCGCAATGTGACCAGTACAGAGCCACTCTCAGTGAAACGGTATGACGTGCATTTGCCTAATCATTTCCTCCTATTTCCTAACACCCAGCTGCTCACTGACTCGTTCACACACACACACACACACACACACACACACACACACACACACACACACACACTCACTTTCTTTCATTCTTTCTTTCTTTCTCACTTCCTCTCTGTGTGTGTGTGAGAGTGTAGGAGGGCATACTGAGGGATTTACAGAACAGTGTGCAGGATGGAGAAGCCACATGGAAGTCCAAGATGTCTGAAGTGGAGGAACAGCGGCAGGCGGTAAACACACACTGACCATGAACACCATGGGAATTTTTTGAAAAGAATTTGTCTGATTCAGTGCAAGTATCTCACACACTTGTGAAAGGGTTCGTGTTAAATGGCTCGGAATCGAAGGAAAAAGAAACATAACGTTTAAGCTGGGAGTCTATGCCTGGCAGTGACGCAGACACAATTTCCCCTTTTTACAGCTCAAAGGGCAGGTGATGCTGCTAGAAGCACAGCTGGAGAAACAGCTGGAGTCCATCAGCTTCACCCAAAGCTGTGCTGAGGAGGTGGAGCAGGTAAGACTCAACGTGTTGCACTCAACACTCACACCTGCCACAGGAGGGTTTGTACGCGTATAATAACTTTTGTTTTTTAACTCCTCCAGCTAAAGACGTTGTTAACGACCACCCAGAGTCAGCTGGAGGCGGCCCAGTCGGACGCTCAGAAACAGTGTGCCGAGCTCTCAGCAGTAAGTCTGCGTACACATTAGGAAAGAGTCTAATCCTCTTCGTCATGAAAAACTGATGCACTGATCTAAGTACAGCTCCCAAGCTCATGTGAGAAGAGAGCTGTGTGTGTGTGTGGTCAATGTCAGAGTTGGGGCCTGTGTTTCAGTCACTGCTGTGCGTTACAGGTCAGACAGCAGCTCCAGGCGGTGACCAAATGTGTACAAAGCAAAGAGGACGTGCAGCCCGGCCAGGTCAGGCTGGGGAATGTAGCTGCTCTGCTGTGTGTGGTGTGGCGGGAAGAAAACTTCAAACTGCAGCTTTTGCTAATGCTAGTTATTGTGTCTGTTGCCTGCGTTTACGTGAAGGTGGCCTCTGTCTTTAGTCAAAGTCTTGCCGTACGGGGGCCTCGTCCTGGACGAGAACTCTGGGCATGGGCATGTGCCGATTATAGTCTGTACCACACGGTTTATAAAAAACAGCTTCGATCGCCAAACCCTTATACGCCACAATTTTATCAGTGAAAACGCCATCGGCACATGTCTGTCCTGAGCGCATGTTGTGCTGAATTCTGGATGCTAAAGGGGTTCGAGTCCTCTGTGGGTTTCTTGTGTCCACATGTCCGTCTAATGTCTTCACGCTTTTTCCCTGACTGGTCTGTAAACTGTTCTGACCTTTGACATCTCGTGGCAGGTGCAGGCACAGCTGGAGCAAGCAAACGTCCGACTGCAGACAGAGGTGAGCGTGCGACAGCACGTGGAGCACAACTACGACCAGGTAACATTCAGAAAGTACCAGGCGGCTTTTATCACATCCTTTAGACGCCGTCTCTTGTATATTGTATATAGAGACAACGGAATCGATCTTAAAGTGTGCGTACGCATGGTCTCTTATAGGCCCAGAGGTGTGTGGGTGACCTGGAGGCCCAGGTGGCAGAGCTGAAGGCAGCAGGAAAAGGAGCCACCACCGAGCTGAAGGTTCCCACAAGCACCACATGATCATCCTTCATAGCAGCTCGCATCAGACGAGCGCAGTTTCACTCACTGTGTGTGTGTGTTAATAGGAGAGGCTGGAGAAGGAGGCGAAGCTGACCCAGGAGCTCAGCGAGACCTCCGCGACACTTCAGCAGAAACTGAACGCCACTCAGGAGGAGCTCACCAAAGAGAAGGAGGTGGTGAAGAGCCTGCATGAGCAGCTACAGGAGAAAGTGCAGCAGCAGGTGCTGTTCTCTTCCCAGTGACCTCTGTCTCTGTTAGGCTGCCAGTTAATTGGTAACTAATCAGCAGTTGATCACACACACATACCTGATCCACATCTCCACATCTACATCCTTCTACATATTCCACTAACCTCATGACGCACTGATGCTCTGTAACCCGAGATATTGCCCGCGTCCTAAACGACGTAGTACGCACTATACACCTACCACTATTAAGCCTATGAAATGTAGAAGGGTAGCATAGTTTCAAATGGAATGATAACTCCACCTCTTCTTGGTGGAATTTTCACTCTGAACTCACTATTTATAACACATCATGCATCAAGTATTTGGGTCGAGCCGATGGTAGTGACGCATTTTGATGAAGGTGTGACGCTCGCGTGACGCTCAAACATCGTCAGCATTGATGTTTCACTTTCAGTTTTAAACCTGTGTGCTTTGTGTGTGTGTGTGTGCGCACTCACGATTTTCCAGTTCGTCCCAATTAACGAAACCTTACTTCACCTTCACCTTTGTGTACGATTCCAGAAACCCCACCCGAGTCTTTCACGTTTAACCAGGTCACCGCCAACTCTACTTTGTTTTAACCAGGTTATGGACACAATAGAGGGCTGTGTGTGTGTATACACTACCCAGATTAGTTTACTCCTATATTTAACAGCACACAATAAGCTGAGATATCACCAGTCATCAATAGAAACATTACTTACAACTTTTTTTAGTTATTATATTGTATTTTCACACTCAAAGAACCACAAACTAACTTTTATGTTGTAATTAGATAAATGACAACGTTGTATAGATCAGATCGTAGTGCGTAAAAAGGTATAATTAATGATAGTGTGTGTTTTTTTTTTTCTTCTCTTTGTGTGCCTTCAGGAAGGAGAGGAGCTGAAGGAAGGAACTTCCGTTTGACATCTCGGCAGGAAGGACGAGAAGCCGAACCACCAAAAAATGCCTTAATTTTTCTTTTGTCTCTAATTGTTTGTGTACTGTATTAAGAGGAGCGCAAAGGGAGGGGCGTGACATACCGGGTCCAAACACAAGTTTAACAACTGACTTATATTTTAAGTAGAATTCTTTAAGTATGTTGTTTTTTTTTTCCTTTCCATCCACGTCCAAGACTCAACACATTCCTCCGATTGTCAGTGTTACGAAGAAGGGCAAAGTGCATGTGCGTCAGACGCACAACCCCGTGCAATCACTCACAAAGACTGTCCTTCACATGGAAGTGAAGAGAAGAAACATTTCACGTTACAGCGATGCAACACGAACCTTTACGCTGCTTGTAGTCGGCTGCTGACCAAATGTGATTTAAAAAATTAAAATAAACATTTAAGAGATTATTTGTGTTTTTGTCTTTGTTCTAACGAGTAAATCTTTGTCTTGTTACGCTCAGCTAAGACGATCCACAAAGCTTTAATCAGATCCAGTTCATCAGTGAGCAGTTTGAACCGTTTCCACTGAAAGGTGTTGCTTTGATTATAAACACAGTTCTGTAGCCTTTATTGTGATTGATCCGAAGGTATTGTTTAATTAAGTAATGAATACAGCACTTGTACATCACTTCACACATCATTTATTATCATATTATAATTTTTTATAATTATATTATGATTATAATTATATAATTATTGATATTATAATGAACTATATTTGTATTATCATTATTTTTTTTCTGTATTATTATATTTAGTTACATTTTCCCGATATTATTATAATAACAGTTCATGCACAGGGTGATATAAAGTATTTTCTAAGGAGTCGTTTATATCACATTTTTACGCAGGTTTATCTCCACATTGTCTCTTTAAATCCTAGAATTTTTTTCTCATGACCTTCAGTTCACACCATCATGCACTGTGCACTTCCTGTTCTGTTTGTAAACATTCTCATAGATTTATTTTAATTTTATATATTCATGTTAATAACGATTCGTATAATGATCAGAGTTTATAATGTTTTATATATAATTTATTCGTACTTTTATTTTAAAACGTCTAACCGGAAGTTAATCTGCGCGGAAACCCAGTAAATTTACTCGGACACTTTTAATCCCGCTTTGCGTTCTAGGATTGGTTAATTCTCTGGATTTGGAAAAGCTGAGTTTACAGTATTCTATAGTAGCCAATCACAGAGAGGAGGCGGGATTTATCTGGACGGCTTCATGTCAACAAGCAAGATGGCGGCGCGCGTTGGCGTTTTACGGTTAAACTTGATGCGTTTAAAGACTCTGTGTTCGTGTGTAAGGAGTTTCTCGTCGCGGTCACACGCGCCGGTTCACGAAGACTTTACATCCGAACGCGTGCGACGAACATTCGTGGATTTTTTCCAGCAGGAATATGGACACCGGGTTGTTCCGTCCTCACCGGTTCGACCCAGAGGAGACCCGAGTCTGCTGTTCGTCAACGCGGGGATGAATCAGGTCAGAAACACAGCAGTGTTTTATGTATAAATTCTCTTCTAACATCCTGTTAGAGTTCATCTGCTTCTGTAGATAGATAGAGAGAGAGAGGGGGGGGGGGGGCTGAAGTGTTTTAGAGGAGACATGTGACAACAACATCCTCATCAATACAACATTTATCAGACTATATATTTATAATCACCCCCTCCGGTGTCTATAATCTCACCCCCTCCGGTGTCTATAATCTCACCCCCTCCGGTGTCTATAATCTCACCCCCTCCGGTGTCTATAATCTCACCCCCTCCGGTGTCTATAATCTCACCCCCTCCGGTGTCTATAATCTCACCCCCTCCGGTGTCTATAATCTCACCCCCTCCGGTGTCTATAATCTCACCCCCTCCGGTGTCTATAATCTCACCCCCTCCGGTGTCTATAATCTCACCCTCTCCGGTGTCTATAATCTCACCCCCTCCGGTGTCTATAATCTCACCCCCTCCGGTGTCTATAATCTCACCCCCTCCGGTGTCTATAATCTCACCCCCTCCGGTGTCTATAATCTCACCCCCTCCGGTGTCTATAATCTCACCCCCTCCGGTGTCTATAATCTCACCCCCTCCGGTGTCTATAATCTCACCCTCTCCGGTGTCTATAATCTCACCCTCTCCGGTGTCTATAATCTCACCCCCTCCGGTGTCTATAATCTCACCCCCTCCGGTGTCTATAATCTCACCCCCTCCGGTGTCTATAATCTCACCCTCTCCGGTGTCTATAATCTCACCCCCTCCGGTGTCTATAATCTCACCCCCTCCGGTGTCTATAATCTCACCCCCTCCGGTGTCTATAATCTCACCCTCTCCGGTGTCTATAATCTCACCCTCTCCGGTGTCTATAATCTCACCCTCTCCGGTGTCTATAATCACACCATCCAGTGTCTATAATCCCTCCAGTGTCACCCACTTGAGAATGAGGTTCCCCTTTGAGTCTGGTTCCTTTACCATCTAAGGGAGTTTTTCCCATAAAAACAGGTTACCAGGAAAACAAAATATGCTGGTGGGTTTACTGGCTTTTCTTTGCACGCACGTCCTATCCCCCCCCCCCCCCCCCCACACACACACACAAATGAGGATGATGGTTTTTCATGGTTATGGAAGATTAATTTGTGTCCTGTTCTTTTTTCTCTCTACAGTTTAAACCCTTGTTGCTGGGCTGTGCTGACCCACGCAGTGAGATGGCCTCGTACCGGCGTGTGGTGAACAGTCAGAAGTGTGTGCGTGCTGGTGGAAAACACAATGATCTGGAGGACGTGGGCAGAGACGTGTACCATCACACCTTCTTCGAGATGCTGGGCAACTGGTCATTTGGTGACTACTTCAAGGTGTGTTGCTGAAAGGCTTCGGACTAACTTCAGAGCTGCTGTTACAAAAAAATGAATCAATAGCATCGCATATTTTTTGCACTGCATTCTGTTGAGTAACTGTAGCTCGTGTTTAGGTAGAAGCTTGCACGATGGCCTGGCACCTGCTAACAGAAGTGTATCGGATCCCTGCCGAGCGTCTCTACGTGTCCTATTTCTCCGGTGACTTGGCGAGCGGCCTGCCTGAGGACAAAGAGACACGGCAGATCTGGCTTGGCCTCGGGTACGTCAACTAAAGCTTGATTACTGTAGCGCCTCCTGTTTTCTGTTTATGTAATTTATAATTGACAGCAGTGGGGTGATAGAGTACAGGTATATGATGAAGTGAGTATGCAGAGGTGCCGACGTTTACTGTTGATTAAAGAGAAGATTAGGATGTGGTCCATGACACATGTTCACTCGCTTATACGAGTGTAGAAGAATAAAGAGCAACCGTACTCAATGTGTTGAAAGTCCTGAGATGAGCAACAGGACGGTCTTTATGATTACAGCAACGTGTCATATTGTCCATTGAAGCAGTAGGGACATGGAGATAAACAGTGTTTCTGCAAGTGTTAATATCCCTTTTTTCTTTTGCTAATAGTAATAGTAGATTTTTTCCCCTCCCAGCGTGCATCCGGATCACATCCTCCCATTTGGAATGAAGGATAATTTCTGGGAGATGGGCGAGACGGGGCCGTGTGGCCCGTGCACCGAGATCCACTACGACCATGTCGGCGATCGGAATGCTGGTGCGCTCGTCAACGCAGATAGTCCGGACGTGGTGGAGATCTGGAATTTGGTGTTCATGCAGTACAACAGGCAATAACATGCCGTATACTACATGCTGTATATTGTTAATCTAACTCTATATACTCTAACTATCACTCAAACTCTCCGGTAGACAGACATTGATTTGCATGTCTGCGTTTGTGTCTGTGTAGGGAGGGTGATGGAAGCCTGCATCCTCTCCCCCAGTGCAGTGTGGATACTGGAATGGGACTGGAGAGACTCGTGACTGTGCTGCAAGGGAAACGCTCCAACTACGACACAGACCTGTTCACACCGCTACTGTCTGCCATCCATGAGGTCTCTCTCTCTCTCTCTCTCTCTCTCTCTCTACATTTACATTTACAGCATTTGGCAGACGCCCTTATCCAGAGCGATACATAAGTGCTTAAATCTCTATCATTGGATACATTAATGCTGGTTCACTAGGTTACATACTTAAGATACCATGAGTTTAAAACATTGTTCAAATTTGCAATGAAAAAGTTGCAAAGTTGTTTTTTTTTAATGAAATACAAAAATAAGGAAAGAAGTGCTAGATGAAGTGTTTCATGAATAAGTAGGTCTTCAACCGCCGTTTGAAAACCGCCAGTGACTCAGCTGTCAGGACCTCTAGTGGAAGTTCATTCTACCACCTTGGTGCCGTGTAGCTCCATTTTGGATCATTTGCAGAGGATGAATTGCATTCATATGTAGACCTGCCAGCAGTGCGTTGCAGTAATCCAGTCTTGAAATGACAAGAGACTTAACAAGTACCTGAGCTGCCTGCGTGGACAAATATGGCCGAATCCTTCTAATGTTGTAGAGAAGAAAGCGACATAAGCGTTAGCAACATGAGAGGAAAAGGATGGTTGTCCATGGTTACCCCAAGGTTGCGAGCTGTGGCTGAAGGGGAGATCAGATCGTTAGACCGTGCAAGGATATAGCAAGGTCGTGACCTGGGGATGAATCACCTGGGATGAACAGCAGTTCAGTTTTGCTAGGATTGAGCTTTAACTGATGAGCAGTCATCCATGATGAAATTTCTGCCAGTCATGCTGAGATCTGATCAGAAGCTGTGGTATCTGAGGGTGGGAAAGAGAAGATAAGTTGTGTATCATCAGCATAGCAGTGGTAAGAGAACCCATGTGAGGAGATAACTTCACCAAGAGAGTAAGTATACAGGGAGAAAAGAAGTACTGAGCCCTGTGGGACACCAGTGGAGAGTCTGCGTGGCGCATATGTCACTCCCCTCCATGTTACCTGATATGAGCGTCCTTCCAGGTAGGAAGCGAACCATTCCCAAGCTGATCCACATATCCCAAGACTCTTGAGGGTGGACAAGAGAGTCTTGTGGTTGACTGTATCAAACGCTGCTATAAGGACAGATGACAGTTTGGCTGATCTAGCAGCATTTAGTTTCACGGAGACATCCAAAAGGGCTTTCTCTGTGGAATTAGCTGCTTAAAGCCAGACTGTTTGGGATCTTGGAGGTTGTTCTGTGAGAGATACAGACAGTTGATTATAGAATTTTTGAAAGAAACGAGAGTGATACCGGTCTGTAGTTACTGATGTCTGATGGATCCAGAGCAGGTTTCTTTAGGATGGGAATAACCCTTGCTCTCTTGAAAGTAGTTGGTACCTGACCAGATGCTATGGATCTATTGATGATAGTGGTAATGAAGGGCAGAAGGTCTTGCGAGATGGTCTGGAGCATAGTGCAGCAAAGTCTTCTGCAGTCAGGTAGGATGAAGAAGGTGGAGCCGGGGGGTTGAGTGGAGAAGAGATGATGTTGTGGAATTTCCGAGGGTCATGTGACAAAGTTTTTCCTTGTAGAAGGAAGTCTTGGCAGAAGTCACATCTGAGGAGAACTTGACAAGAAGTGTTTTGTAAAAATCACGATCTGCATCAAGTTGTGATTTCTTCCACTTTCTCTCTGATGATCTTAGCTCTCTTCGATTGTTGCGCAGCACATCTGAAAGCCAAGGAGCAGAACAAGAAGTTTTCTTGGGTTTAGTGAACATAGGGCAGAGGAAGTCCATAGTTGAGGAAAGAGATGAGAGGAAAGTATCTGTGGCTGAGTCCAAGGGTAGTGAGGAAAAAGACTCAGTATCAGGAAGAGAAGAAAGAGTGCCAGAAGCTACAGATGAAGGGGAGACAGAGTGAAGGTTGCAGCGAGTAAGAGCGAGAAGGTGAGAGGTAGTTTTAGGTAGGATAGGTAGAGTGATGGTGAAGGATACCAGGTGATGATCTGAGACGTGTAGTGGGGTAGCAGTCACATCTGTAGCTGGAGAAGGACGGGTGAAAACCAGGTCCAGGACATTGCCTCCTTTGTGTGTGGGGGTGTAGCTGTTGAGTGTCAGGGCGAATGAGTCGAGAAGAGTCAGGAGTGAAGAAGATTGAAGCTTGTCAGAGGGGAGGTTGAAATCACCAAGCACTGTCAGAGGGGAGCTATCGGTAAAGCACTAAGCAATGTGTTCATTTCTTCCAGGAAGTCTCCTAGGGGACCGGGAGGGCGGTAGACAACAATGATAACCAGGTTGATTGGAGATGTGACTGGAATGGCATGGAATTCAAAAGAGGAGATAGTTAAATGAGACAAGAGGAGAGGTGTAAAGCACCCTCTCTTTGACAACAATAAACCTGTACCACCACCCCTGCCTGTTTCTCGTGGTGAGTGAGAGAAAGCATAGGCAGAGGATAAAGCAGCTGGTGTAGCAGTGTTTTGTAGTGATATCCAGGTTTCTGTTAGCACAAGGAAATCAAAGGAGTAATGGGAAGTTAAAGCAGAGATAAAATCAGCTTTCTTTACAGCAAACCGGAAATTCCAGAGCCCACCTACCACCACTGTTTGAGACTTACACAACAGAGGAGGGTAGATGAGGTTACTGGGATTCTGACCTCTGCTCTGTAGATGAGAGTGTCTGTGATCGTAGGAATTGAGTACAGAGATGGGTTTTAGGCACATATCTGCAGTCAACCAAGAGTGAGATTTAAGGAATTGTAGAATATATTCAAAAGTATTAGACACTTATGTTACAAAGTGTTCGAGAGATACTTACAATGAGAGAACTTTCAGTTTAAATGAGTAAGCCCTGCCCACAATTCACACCTTAAGGGAGACTGCCCTTAAGGGCGTCATCGGGCATCAAGGCAGGATACACCCTGGATGGAGTGCCAACCCATCACAGGGCACACACACTCTCATTCACTCACACAATCACACACTACGGACAATTTTCCAGAGAAGACAATCAACCTACCATGCATTTCTTTGGACCGCGGGAGGAAACCGGAGTACCCGGAGGAAACCCCGAGGCACGGAGAGAACATGCAAACTCCGCACACACAAGGTGGAGGCGGGAATCGAACCCAGACCCTGGAGGTGTGAGGCGTACGTGCTAACCACTAAGTCACCGTGCCCCCGGAGACTGAAACTTCTGATTAATCAGCTGAGAGAACAACTAAGCAAAGACCAACACTATAATATCAACAATGGTATAGAGTATAACATAATTCAAATCGCACTACTCTAGAGCAAAGTGAGTTAAGCAGATAGTATACAAAAGACAGGAACCTACTTAACCAGGAGAAATATATTCAAATGAAGAGAGTTAAAGCACTCTCTCTCTCTGTCCTTTATCTTGTTTGTCACAGTCAGAGAACCTAACATCTTTTAATCATGTGTCTTTGTGTTTAGTGCAGTAAAGTCGGTGCTTATTCAGGACGGACCGGTGATGGCGACAGAGGCCGTGTGGACATGGCATACCGTGTGGTGGCTGATCACATTCGCACGCTGTGTGTGTGCATTGCAGATGGAGTGTATCCTGGGATGACCGGGGCAGAGTAAGAAAACAGCCTTTGAACATGTGATGTGACTGACTTATTACACCCTCGTGCTAATTTTATTTACTTTGCTTTATTTAATAAATAACACGCATGTATATCATTGTAAATCATATCATACATATCATAAATCACTTCGAATGTCTCATGTTACATCAGGTAACAAAGTGCTGGTATTCGAGATATGGGATCTTTCCATAGGCCTTGCCATCAGTTTAATATTTTTAAAAATCTGAGAGAGTAAACATGTTACATATACACATAGTCCATTGGACACAATAATAAGCAAGTTTACACAAACAGCTAAACTGACTACTGTTCTTTAGAAACAACCCTGTGAATATTTGAATCCTGCTCGTTTGTGTGCATTTGTATGTTTTTAAGTGTTTCTGTGTTGTGTTGCACGTTCAAAGGCTGGTTTTGCGTCGCATCCTGCGCCGAGCTCTGCGCTTCTCCACAGAAGTGTTGCATGCTCCCGAGGGTGCGCTGGCGAGCCTGGTGCCCACCGTAGCCCACATCCTGGTGAGTCCTGATTATGCAGCAGTGTCAGACTAACAGCTTTCCATCCTGTCAGATTCGAGAACTGAAAAACTTCATCTCCTCCAACTTCACAGGGCGGCGCTTATCCTGAACTGCAAGCGGAAACTGCCCGGGTGAGCATGAGAGAATATCCAGAGATTTAATCTTTCACCTGCACTGAGAGCAGGCTAGATGTGTGTAAAGAGCCGTGTCTAATTATTCCCGTCTCTTCCCACCCGTCTCTCATCAGATCATGGAAATCATCAACGTCAACGAGGCACAATTTCTCTCCTCCCTCAAGCACGGACGTAGAGTCATCGAAAGGACGCTGAATAAGATGGAACAAGACGGGAACGCTGTCGAGTTTCCAGGTTTAAAAAACAAAACAATCTAGAGAATAACCAGTGCCATGTCTGGATCTGTGGACCATGTGGTTCCTTCTCTGTGGTAGTTGGCTCCTGGGCAGGTTTTATCCTAATAATCATATTTTTAGTCCAGACACTCCTTCATTTCTTTAACCTAGACTTTCTATATTTCAGAAAACTTTTTTCCTAAATTAAAATATAAGAATCGATCGGTGATCAGTGACGTCTCCATGTGCTGTTGAGACAGTCTGAAGGAGACTTGTTTAAAAAAACAAAAACAAAGATCTCAGGAAAAAAAAATCATCCTCCAGAGCATCATAAACTCCACTATTTTAAAATGGTAACAATTTGAAACAACCACCGACTCCGTCTGGAGGAAGTGGAGACCTCAGGAGGTGGTGCGAAGTATTGTTTGACATGGTGCTACCACCATCATGCTTTACTGTGTGTCATGTGCCCCTTTTCCACCAAGGCAGTTTGAGTGCAGGTTTGGAGCCTAATTTAGAACCAGTTCTTTAGAAACGAAAAGGGGTAATGGTATCAAGGGGGTGGACCTTATTATGGGGTAATACTTATGCGAGCCACTAGACAGCCTTCTTTACTTTGGATAAGTTTTTTAATTAATAAACAAAACTGGTTCTTCTGGTCTCACCTTGTTTTTCTTCTCCAGCCGCTGTGGCCTGGTCCCTGCACAGGAACCTGGGTTTCCCACTCGACCTCATTGACCTCATGCTAGAGGAGCGCGGCATGTCCGTGGACAAACGTGGAGTAGAGCAGCTTGCAGCCGAACGTGATGAGGTGTTTCATTTCAGGATTTCATGCTGGCTTTAACTGACACTGGAAAAGTTTCCTCACAGCAACTAACGACCATATCATCCATATCCAATCTCTGTTCTTATATAGAGCAGTTGTACAGAGTCCATGTTTTAGTTGTTACTATAGAAACAATAATGAGAGATTAGAGATTCATCTGTGAAATCAGCTAAGTATATAAACCTTGTATATCTTCTATCCGATCAGAATCAAGAGTTCAGCAGTGTGTTTAGGAAACATCATGTTCAGTGCAGTCATGATGTGATGTGGTTACAGAGACGGACTGAAGGAGGCGCCGGAGAGCGAGGGCTCTATTCCGACTTGCAGAGTCTCTCGGAGCTGCAGCGCAGAGGGATTTCTCACACGGACGACTCTCCGAAATACAGCTACGTCCTGCAGCAGGACGGCACATATGGTAGTTAGCCAGGAGTTCAGTTTGTCATCTGTTCTGTTTATGTTGTCGCCGGTCACTGAAAAGCAAAAATAATTTTTTTTCCCCCAATAATCTGCATGTATCAGATAAATGATCTCTTCTTTCTGTTTCCCTGTGTGTGTGTGTGTGTTTCAGCCTTTCCTCCATGCAGAGCTTCAGTGTTGGCACTGTACAGTGACCAGGGTTTGGTGTCTCAGGTCACTGAGGGTCAGCGATGTTCTGTGCTGCTCGACCGAACCTGCTTCTACGCCGAGCAGGGCGGCCAGACGCACGATTCCGGCTACTTCACCAAAGACGGGCTGCAGGTATCACTCACAGCCGCAGTTATGTTTGTTGATGACTTTTAGGCGTAGCAGAAATCTGTCCTGTCTAGAAATCACCAGGAACATATAGAGGTGCCAAAACTTATGGAAGTATGGAGCGCACACAAACTTGCATCCAACCTGTGAGGAAATTGTCTGTGTGTTCAGGATGTGTTGTTCCCTGTGGAGTGTGTACGTGTGGCTGGAGGCTATGTTGTGCACAAGGTCACTGCAGCTGAAACTCTGAGCATCGGAGACCGGTTAGAGCTACACGTAGATGAGGTGATGCTCAAACACACACACACACACACACACACACACATACATACATACACCAAATATGCATACACATCCCCACTGAATGCGTGTGTGTGTGTCTGCCGCTGCTATGTAGGCTCAGCGTCTGGCCTGCATGGTGAAGCACACGGCCACTCACGTGTTGAACTTCGTCCTGCGAGAGCTGCTGGGGTCAGAGGTCGTACAGAGAGGTTCGCACGTCACTGCAGACCGACTGCGCTTCGACTTCAGCTCCAAGGTTCCTGTTTTCTAACTGAGAACAGAATGTGTACAGTCGTGCATAAGTATTCGTCCCCATCACCAATTCAAACTTTTTGCAGTGTTACAACCTGCAAAAAAGTCTCACATCCCTCTAACACAACCACTACACTACCTAGAGGATTCAGAGACAACAGTAAGCAGTGAAAGGCCATTTTTAACATGGTGCTACAACCATCATGCTTCAGTCAGTGGAAATGTTGAATGGGGCAAATATTTACGCAAAGCAGAACATGGCACTGTTTACATAGAAGAAAAAAGTAATAATAATAATAATACAAAGCAGTTTGTGTGAGATAACTGTGTGTGTGTGTTTAGGCCTCTCTGAGTGTATCACAGTTGCAGGAAGTGGAGCACATGATTCAGACCATCATCCAGCAGAACGACGTGGTCCACACACAGGAAGTGCCTTTAGCTCAAGCCAATCAGATTGCAGGACTGAGAACCGTTGATGAGGTCATTTGAGTTCTGGGCTTCATCCAAAACCACACAAATCTTGTAGAATTGATTTAACGGTTAATACCCGTGCCCCATGATGGTCTAGTGTCCCGTCCAAGGGGTTTTCCTCCGTAAGATAAAGATAATGATTGTTTTCTAATTTCTGGAGCTTTGTAGATTGGAGGTGTTTTTTTTTTTTTAATGAAACCTGACCTGACTGGATCAAGTTTGTGGATTTTCTGAAACTGCTGTGTGTGTGTGTTAGGTGTATCCTGATCCTGTTCGTGTAGTGTCTGTGGGGGTCCCCATATCCCAGCTGCTCAGCAGCGACGCACACAAACGCACCTCTGTTGAACTCTGCTGTGGAACGTAAGACTAACAGTGGAAAGAAAATTGCTTCATTCTTCACTAACATAAGTACAAAGAAGTGTGTCATTGTCTTGAAGTTGTAGGGACAATAATGTAGAACATAGAGAAGAGTGAAAACTGGCTGTTTGAGCTAAAAAGCAAGTGCTTCTGGGAGTGCTGAGAAGTTTGTTTGAATAATTAGCCAAATTTGAAATATGGCTTATTATCATTATTATTATACTCTTTGAGCTAGTGGACTTGTATTATTAACGTAATATGTATTTGATTGACTTGATTGATTTTTTGTTGTTGTTGTTATTTATCAGTCATTTGCTGCGAACCGGAGGAATCCAGGACCTTGCGATCGTGTCCGAGCGACAGATGGTGAAGGGAATCAGCCGCATCATAGCTGTGACCGGAGATGATGCCAAAAACGTAAGGAACAAAACTAATGGCCACAGTTGTTGTCTTAAGTGCAATATATAATAATAATAATTATAATTATAATAATACAGTAGTTAGCTTACATTCTTAGCACATAACTAACTTTTCAAAAGTGATGCACAACAAATACTTGCAGTCTTTGTGCATTGTGGGTAGTAGTGGAAGGCACCACTAGGAATACACTTGCAAATAACGCACCAAAATAATCGTTTTCTTTTTATGGCAGAAAAAATGTTTTTGTCTAATTTATTTATTTATTTATGTTTGTTTGTTTATATATTTAGGCCCGGGAGGCAGGGCAAGCACTGCTGGAGGAGGTGGACTCTCTTGCGGCTCGCATCTCAGCTGGCTCCACCCACTCACTGCCAACTGCGCTGAGGCTCTCAAAGGAGGTTGGCCTCCTGATTGATGTATGTAAGCCCCACCCCTTTTTGTCTGTGAGACGCTCCTCCTAATTGTCAACCAATCATTCTAATGTTTTAAATTTGTAAATAGTCAAAATGTGTGTGTGTGTGCGTGATCAGGCTGTAGAGAGCACTCCTATCCCACATTGGCAGAGAAGACAGATCCATACTCGACTAAAGGCTTTACAGAGGAACACCAACACCACCATCCGCAAACTGGAGCTCAAAGAGGTATACATGTACCTGTACACAGCTCCTGGTACAGACACACACACAACTGTCTCTCTCTTTCTCTGTCTGTCTCTGTCTCTCTCTGTCAACCTCAGTCTCTTTCACTGTATTACAGACACGCATTATAAATGAAAGGTGTGTGTGTGTGTGTTATTTCCCAGGCTGCTGCGAATGCACAGAAACTGTTGAACAGACACTTTGATAAATCTGTGCTGGTGGACATGCTGGACACTGACTCACTATCTGTAAGAACATTTCTGTTCAGAACATCACTACACTTTTACACTTTACACTACAACTTTACATCAGATAGCTGCTATATCAGCATGCAGGCACTGGAACATGTGGACGATGATTAATTTCTGCTGATCGTCATGTTTTTCTTGATTTTATCGAATAACTTGCACAGGTGGTGATGAAGACTGTAAACCAGCTGAGCGAGCGAACTCCACACACTCTGGTCATGCTCCTGTCTTACCTTCAGCCATCAGGGAGAGTGCTTTGTGCATGTCAGGTGCCTAAGGTAGGTCTCACACACACACACACACACACACACACACACACACACACACAATATTAAATTCTACAGTTAAAGTACAAAACTAGGGGTTACCTCATAGGTAAACTTGTACACAAAATACACCCTTCCAACAGTTAGATATTGTGTGTGTTATTGTGTGTGTGTGTGGGCACAGGGTCAGACTGCCATCTCTGCAAGTGAATGGGCTCTGGCTGTTTGCCACCGCTTGGGCGGGAACGCGGGTGGCTCAGCGACTGTTGCTAAGGGGGTCGGCATTGCGAATGACTCTTCCAGCCTCCAGGACACATTGCTTTGGGCGGAGGAGTTTGCAAACGGCAAACATTAATACACACACACATTTTGTGACTGTGTTTTGGACTGTGTTTTGTGGTAGTTTGGTATAGAATAAAAGACCAGTTGGAGAGGACTCTGCTGTTTATATACGGGGACCGGGTGTGGTGATGTGTTCACACCCTAATACTGATTATTTTTCTCATAACAGCACGTCCACTTAAACCACAGCAATGTGACCACAATTACAACTTTTTATTCTTTTAATATTTAAACATTTATTTAAAAAAAAAATCATTTTATAGTTACATTTATGGTTACCTATGAAACCAGCTAGTTCCTGAAACTGGTAAAGTTCTAGGAGGTTGGGCAGTGAGGGAAAAAACCTGCTAGAACTTTACCAGTTTCAGGAACTAGCTGGTTTCATAGAAATGATCATGTGTGCAAATGAAAGCTGCTTCTGTAGGAAATTTAATCCATACCTTCTGACCAGTCAGAATGGAGACAGTGCTGTGGTATAAAACCGTATTGACATATTCCATAGAAAGCATTTACTACTTGACCTTACGCCTTTGTTTTAAAAGGCCTGCACTATCCATCCTCATGGGGTTGACTGGGGTTAGCATCTTAATGGGTATCGATTAAATTATTTTCCTAACTTCCATGGATTTTGTTTCTGTAAATGTAATAGACAGTAGAGCAAGTAAACTTGACATGATAATAGAATGAGTGACTGCTTTTTGGATGTCCTTTCTACAGGTTTTTGAACATCAGGTACATCCAGATCTTTATGTTCAATTGTCTTGTTATTTATATAATTTCCTGTGCCATGCTGGAACACAGTGCAATAAATAGCCAAGAATTAAAACAACTGTACGTGTCTCCTAAAAGATCGTCATGTAAAAAGGAAGACTTTGAGGTAAGAAGTGTTTCAGCTCTGCTATAGAACACAGCTGAAAATAGCATCCATCAGGAACACCTGCACTCGATTATCAGCCAATCATGTTGCAGCAGCATAATGTATAGAATTATACACATACAGGGTAACAGTTTTGTGCTGAAGTCAGACATAAGAAAAAAGTTTAATCTCTGTGACTGTCATGGCATGGATTTAAAAAAAATGCTTATTTCTTGGAAATTCCACTCACGCCACTGTGGGTGATGAAAGACGCCAACAGAGAGGCTGCTAGAAAGGCTACAGTGACTCAGGTGACCACTCTGTGCAACTTTGGTGAACAGAAATACCCTCACTTCTCTAAACATAATAAGTTTCGGTATGTTTCACTAAATGTACTTATATTTAGTATAACCACAATGAGATGTGTCTCTCTGTTCGGCAATTAAAATTCCACTTCTAACAACCGGCCCACTAAAACCGTTACTACAGTAAAGTTAGTGACAGCATCAGCATTTATGGAAATAAAAAAATATATATATACAGTAATAAGTTGAATTGCTAACACTTTGGGTTGACCTCTGAAACACACACTTATATTCAGCTGTACGAATTTTTGCACTAATTAATTTTCCTAATTAATCCTTCTGTATCTGTCTTCTAAAGTGTTATCTATTGCCTTGAACTGTTTACACACATGCACTTCTATAGATCAGTTAGGATGAGGACATGTATGTTCCTGACCACCAGCTTTCCCTCTCTCTGGCCTAGTTGTTTATTATTTTTAGTAACATAAGTGATTTCAACCTGCTTGTTTAGTCTATGTCTGGTTTTTAAAGAACAACAACTGAAATCGTATGTAAACCGTTAACAGCTGTTTAAAGGACCTTGGAGTAAAAAGTCGCTACAAGGCAGTATTTGTCAGGTGATAGAAACTGTTACAGCTTCAGGAGAGAAAGGTAAGTACTGGAGCTGTAAAAATGGAGGGATATAGATGGAAAAGCCTCATTCATTTAGAAATTGCTCTTCTCTTTAGATGGATGGATGAGTAGATAACTGGATCTGGGAGCTGTTGCAAGTATAGTGTTTGATGTGTAATATTTATTTTTTTTTAGTTTGTTTTTGTTCGGATAAAGCGGTAGAAAATGAGTGAGTGAGTTTGTTTTTGTGAAGAAAGGGCTCCATGTGGTTTCTGGAAGCTTCTTATTGTAGACTCAGGGCTTGAAAAAGAACCTCCACTGTACACATCCCTCAAATGGCTCGCTTTAGCATCCAGTTAACTTTATCAAAAAAAAAATAAAAAAATCCCAATATGTGCTACACCATATAGTTAACACTCCAGCTCTCATTGGGTGTCTGAAGATGGATAAGCCACTGCATTTGAATTTTAAATATGATGACGAGCCCCTGACGTTACCTCAGTAAAAAGTGTGAATATACTGAAAATGGAAATGAATCATCTTATTTATATTCCTAATAGGAATGTTGAGGTAAGGTTTGCTAACAGTAACTGGCTATCATTTAGCTTGTCTTGTTTACTAATGCTAGGTTAGACTAGCATTCGTTCCAGTAGCATAATTAGCTAAAATTCTAGCTATTGGTAAATATTTCTTCTAATAGTTTTAGATCATCAACAAAAGAAAACATGACTTAATTCATTTTATCAGCTAAAAACGTATACTTTTTAATTTGGTGTGAGCTGGTAGTTAATAGAAAATTCTGAAAGTGTCATAAGACTTGACAGATTTGTGGTCTTATCTTGTAGATTGTGTGCTGAGAAGTATGAAGGTGCAGTGAAGATGGCTGTCCTGTCACTAAAGTCTCCGGATCCTTGTCTGGTTATCTTAAGGAACAGAGACAGACATAGTCATAACAGATTAAAAAAAGGAGAAGCACAAACTAAAATGGGAACGTGTTTGTGTTTTTGTTTATTTTATTGTGTGTGTGTGTGTGTGTGTGTGTGTGTGTCAGTCAGATGATGCTTGGTGCTACATCTACACCAGAACCTGAGTCTGAGAGAAAGAGATGATTATGTACATATAGTTATGTAGAGGTGTAAGATGTGAATAAATTATTTTCTTCCCCATGTATAATTTTGGTGTAAATTCTACACATGGTGGATCTTGGAGTGTCGTCTGTCTGAAGGCTGATTTTACCGTGTTTTACAGAATGTTGAGAAATATTACAGTAACAACAATCCTCATGTTACTGACAGGTAAACTTTTCAAATATTTCAGCTCTATATTGTTTTACTGTGCTATTGTGTCTCTACTGCAACAGTTCAGAAAAAGCTCTCCACATGTCTGTGTGTTTGGACACAATTTACAGTAGGTGCAGACAAGAAATTAATTATTTAAACTGTTTAAAATGATTTAAATATAATAAACCATGACTGATTTTAAATTTTTTATGCGTGGTGTTACAGGAGTTACGGCTCAGCACAGTGTAACTCTCTCCTCTCAGAGTCTCTGTGTTGTTATTGGATCTACATTAAAAATCCCCTGTAGATTTACACCTGATCACTCCGGAGTCACAGAGAGACAGTGGTTTCGAGTCCAGAGCTCTGAAGGAGAACCACAAGACCTTAGAAAAGATCCAGAATATACAGGACATGTGTCTGTAAACACCAGGGGGTCTGACTGTAGTCTGACAGTGAGGAATGTGAGAGTGAGTGACTCTGGAGTTTATAACTTTAGATTTAAAACACAGAGCAGTGACTGGATATCAGCTTCATCTGGAGTTCAGCTGAATGTAACAGGTAACACACACTATTCTATAAATATGTTGTATGTGGACACCTGACCATTGTACCTAAAGTCTTCCTACAATTACTGGAACACTCACTCACTCATTTTCTACCGCTTATCCGAACTACCTCGGGTCACGGGCAGCCTGTGCCTATCTCAGGCGTCATCGGGCATCAAGGCAGGATACACCCTGGACGGAGTGCCAACCCGTCGCAGGGCACACACACACTCTCATTCACTCACGCAATCACACACTACGGACAATTTTCCAGAGATGCCAATCAACCTACCATGCATGTATTTGGACCAGGGGAGTAAACCGGAGGAAACCCCAGGGGCACGGGGAGAACATGCAAACTCCGCACACACAAGACAGAGGTGTGAGGTGAACATGCTAACCACTAAGCCACAGTGCCCCTCATTACTGGAACAGTAACGTCAATTCTCCAGAAGGTTATATAAGTCTCTATTTTTATATTCTTAAGATAACCTATACAAAAAATCTAAATAAAACTAGGATTTAAATAACTATACAGGTAAAGGTGTATTGTATCACAGTGAGATGTTGTTGGACAGAGGAATTATAATGTCCGATTAAAACGGGTAGGAAGGTTTCCTATGTCGTTCTGTGGATATAGATGAGTTTTAGTCTGCTGCCCCAGCATGCAACAGCATATAAGACAGTGCTGGCTACAACAGACTCGTAGAACATCTTCAGCATCGTCCTGCAGATGTTGAAGGACCTCGGCCTCCTCAGAAAGTAGAGGCAGCTTTGGCCCTTTTTGTAGATGGATACAGAGATCTTAGTTCAGGCCTGTAGTCCTTGAGGTAACTAGATTGTGACCTCTTTGGAACAGGGACAAGGCAGGACATCTTCCATAACTTATGCCCCTTTTCCTCCGAGGCAGTTCGAGTGCTGGTTCGGAGCCAGAGCCTAATTTAGAACCAGTTCTTTCTGTTTCGACTGCCAAAGCACCGGCTCCGAACCAGGAAAAGTGGTTCTTAAGTAGCACCAAAACGTTGCTGGTCTAGATTTAAGAACCGCTTGTGTCCGGGGCTGTGGGCGGGGCTACTGTTAGCGCATTTGATAATGTACCTTAAGTTTACTAATGTTTAATACATTTTTACTTTACCGCGATTTGATGCATTATCAGCACACATGATAGTAGGTAGCTACATACTAAGGCTAATTTTTTTCGGTGTTAACGATAAAATAATGTTATGTACTTTATCGATTACAACCTCCGTTTATACAGATTACATGGAGCTGCACGTACACATTTTATTCGCCGCGTTTGGATGACAATGTAGGTTCGCAAAGCCATGAGCATTAACAGTAAAGCAACATCCGCCATTGTTGTTGTGTTCGTGTTTGCCGCTGCTGCGGTAACGTTGCTGGGACACGTGACATGTATACAGTGACGTCACACTCGGTGCTGTGATGGCTCTCTAGCCGGTGGAAAGGCAAACTGGTTCTTAGAAGGTTCGCCAGTGGAACCAACTTTGAACCAGCACCCAGTTCTTTCCGGTGGAAAAGAGGCAAGAGGGACCTTCTGCAATCTCAAGATAATGCTGAAGAACCATTAACACCTCTGTCGGATCTTTGAAAACCTGTGATGGTCCTCATGCTACTCCACAACTCTCTTAAATTGTTCTGCTGGAGCTTCCCCTCTTATGTGTCTTTGGCCTTATTAAGTTTTATTTTTAGTTCCCTTTGAACTTTGTCTCCCCCACAGAACGCCCTCTTCTTTGAAACCAACTGCAGATGATGTCAGAAACATTGTCAGAGCTGTGAACATAAAAGCATAAACAACGATCAGCAAACTTACCAACAGCCACCACATGGCAGGGCTGAAGGTATCACAATCCGCCCTTTGAGAAGTCTTTAAGAGCAGAATTTCAGAGGACACACCACATGATACTCATCAGCAGTAAAATTCTGAAAAATTTGGAATTCACAAATAAATACCGACATGACTCACAAAATATCTGGAGCTAAAATGAACCTCTAGCAAAGTGATGGAGAAATAAACGATCTGCTCATGATCTCAAACTTACAAGCTCATCTGTGAAACATGGTGGTGTTAGTGTTATGGCTTGGGCTTGCATGACTGTTTCTGAAACATTCTCACTAACCTTTATTGATGAGGTCACTCATGATGATAGCAGCAGGATGACTTCAGAAATTAACAGAATCATCCTTTCTACCATGTTACATTTACAGAGAAATGCATCCGATCCAAATAGAAGGAACTTCTTAGAACAGGATGTTCATCAAACATCTATGGTGTCATGGGCAGGTGTCCACATTCGCTTGGTTGTAAAGTCTACAAGGTTCATGTTTATGTGTGTTTAATCATGTGTAGACTTGCAGGTGAAGGTGAAGCCTCATGCTGTAGGGCAGAAAGAGGTGACTGTGACCTGTAGCTATACCTGCAGCCTCAGAACTTCCCAAATCTTCTGGTACAAGAGAAGAAGCCCTCTGATGAACAGAAATGGTGAATCGATTGTCCTTGACTTGAACAGTCCATCTGATTATGGCTACTTCTTCTGTCAGGTTTCCGAGAGTAAACGCCGCTCCCCTCCAGTGTGTAAGTGTCAAAGTCCCTCAGCATCAAGCACCAATTTTCAGTTTCATATTTTTTAAAGCTTTGCCGATAAATAACAAATTGCTTTCAATTTATTTTTTAAAGTATAAGCATGACAAATGATCGAATATATTTTTAGCAAAAAACACCAATACACTTTACGATCCTGCTCCGCAGTAATTGTTTGGATTCTCAATAAACATTGGACACATTAGAGCCGCTAAATGTTCATAAAGGCAGAAAATGTTTTTTTTTTTTTTTTTGCGTATTTATGAATAAAGTGTCAATATTTAATGTCTAAATTAATGAACAATACCACCTGATAATTATGAGAATTCTTTTAATTAACCATGTTATTAAAGATCAGCAAGCATGAAACATTTACTCTAAACATTTGACTTCTTCCTTCCTGTGTGTACATCTCTGTGTGTTTCAGGTGTACTGGGTAAACAGTGTTGGGGTGTGACTTATAATCTTCAACGTGTATGTGTTCTGAAAAACACATCAGTTGATCTTTCCTGCTCTTATAAATATCCTGCAGGTCACACAGTGATAAAATCAGTGTGGTTCTTTAAAAAGCAGGTTTATGTTGAGCCTGAGGATGTGAGAGAGGATGAAGAGTATCAGGGCAGAGTGCAGTACACACAGAGCTCCCAGAATGACTGTAGTATGAGAATCACTAACCTGAGAGAGAGAGACGCTCAAACATACAGGTTCAGATTCTACACTGATGATCCTACAGGAAAATACACCGGACAACCTGGAGTCTCTCTGTCTGTCACAGGTAATGCTGCATGATAAACCTTTTTTTGTTCTTATTGGTAAACAGTTACACACATTCTTCATTTGAAAATAACACAAAACCATTCTAATTGTTTGCAGATCTGAAGGTTACAGTATCAGACTCGGGTAGCGGACAAATCGATCTGAGCTGCATCACCACCTGCACTCTGTCTAACAAACCCACTTACATCTGGTACAAGAACGGACAGCGTGTGTCTGAGTGTAAATCTGCCTCCTGCTCTGTAGCTGCAGTCGGTGGTGCGGTCAGTTACAGCTGTGCTGTTGAAGGCCATGACAGTCTCCTCTCTCCTCCAGTGTGTGAGTGTGGATTTTACTCTCCTCATTCAGAGTCCATCTACATCTCTATCAAACACTGATCCTGAACACACAGCAGCTGATTCAGGTGTTTTATTTCTGTTCAGATTCCCCTAAAAACACCAGAGCAGTGGTTCTTTCCTCTGGAGACACAGTGGAGGGGCTTTCAGTGACTCTGAGCTGTAGCAGTGATGCAAACCCTCCTGTTCTCACCTACTCCTGGTTTAAACAGAGTTCAGCTGCAGACACACTGCTGATAACAGGCCAGAATTACAGCATCAGTAACATCAGCTCCCAGCACAGAGGACTGTACTACTGCACTGCTCACAACCAGCTGGGACACCACAACTCTACACCTACACACCTGGATGTGTTCAGTAAGTAAACACAGACAGCCTTTTTTTAAACTTTATTTAAACGTGTAAACTATCCAGTGTAAAATTGGATGTCTACCACAAAAAGAAAAAGAATCTTGCCTCACAATTTTGTGCTTATGGGCCACTATGGAATCAACCCCTCTGTGAACAGCAGACATGGCGTTGAGCGTCATGGGTTGCCAGTTCTTCATGATACTGTTGAGGATGTGAAAAGTCTGCAGGTGGAATTTAGCCCCAACACCCCTGCTTTTGGAAAGATGGCAACTGGCATATGAATGAAACATTTCACTTTAACATTTAACACTTTTAGATTTCGATTGAAAATGCCTACCTTTTTTTCCCCACTAAACCTTATGTATAAATATAAATGTTAAATCTAAGCTATCTAAATATTTCATTTGAACATGACCTCTTGAATTTGAAAACCTACACTAAAACTTCAAATGTGCTAAATAAATAGTAAAATGTGATAAATAATTCACTCACTATATCATCAGGATTTTTAGTATTTATCGATTTGTTTATTTTTACATACATTTCTTTGTTCATCCTGCAATAAAAAAAGTTTATTAAAACTGTCAATGCTAGATATAAAAGTTTATTTATTATATAGATTATTTATTTTCTCAGTTATATATTTTTGGAATATTTGCATTTTAACATTCGCAACCTTTTAGATTTGTATTAACAATTTACACTGAATCTTAAATGTTAAATGTAATTTTGAACCTAAAGATTCGGTCAGAATCTTAAATATAAAGTTAAAGGTTAAATCTAAATATTTAGTGTAAATAGTGAATTACAAATGAAATTAATTTAAGTGTCTAAACATCGATCAAAATATATTTCTACATTAAATTCTTACATTTGGTGTTCTACATGTAAGCGTGTTAAATGTACGTGATATTTTTGTGCTGATTGCAGCAGCGTGATAGAAGTGGCTTGTTTCATAGTTACATAATAATTATATTTTTATCTCACAAACAGAGCTTTATTTTGCTTGTTATTTATTTCTCAAGGTTCAGAGAAGTACACAGCGTTCTTCAGAGAGGGACTGTTTGTCTTCCTGGCCTTTACACTTATTCTAGGAGCTCTGTGCATGTGGTATGTTAATTGTGAACCTACTGAATAAAACTGACCAATAAATTTTTGTGTTTAACTTTGCATGTGCTTGTTATTTCTCAGGAAGAGGAAGCGGAGCTCAGCTAATGGCCACAGCAGCACTGATGAGAGTGGACAGGTGAGTGCAGTTGAAAAGAGGAGGGACTGTTTGATCATGTGACATGTTCAGAATTAAACTTAATACTGTGTTTGTTTTCAGCCTCAGTCTGCATCAGTGTATGAAAATATCTCAGTCTCAAACCGTAGCAGAAGACTCTCAGACGAACAGGATGACGTTCACTACGCCAGTGTTGTTATTAAACGCTCCCACACACAGGAAGGGTCTCTGTCCCCGAGACTTCCTGCACACACCACAGAGGAAGAGGATGTTCAGTATGCTGAAGTGAACATTAGCAGAACTGCTGCCATCCAGTGAGCAAATCATTATCATTATAACAACATTAACTGTGCTGCTCAGTCAAAAACAAATATACATGAAGTGACCTGAATGAAATCTGTCAGTCCCACAGACTTGTGGAACATGAAGCGAATGATAATCCGTCTCTGATCTACAGCAAGATCTGATCCAAAAGCTGAAGAGGTAGAACTTGAGGTTGCTGGAAGAAAGCATAGAAGAGACCACATAGTTTTGTTCTGTATATGTTTTAAACATCAATACAGGTTCCAAATCAAACAGCATAAGAGGGATTTCTTGGGTATTTTATTACAGTATTATTGCTTGGATAGAGTTTTATAGTGCTGAATGGTGTTTTTAACCTTCAAATGATCCGTGCGGCTCAGAATTTTAGGAACGAGAATTTTTAATACAGTTTATTCACATTGAGCATCTTTGGTTTAGGGGAGATGTACAATTAGTAGTTGAACAGACAAAGTTAAATGTTACAGCTGACACAGGGAACAGTTGCAACAAAAATTAAACTGCAATAAAAATTCTCTAACATCATTTTGCAATTGTTTTTATTTTATATATATATATTTTTTACTACTTACACACAAAATACTTACTTGTCACACAATTTCTAAAAACCTGATACTAATTCTTGGGCTTAATCAAAATCAAGACACTAAGATTTCTTAGTGAACGTCTCTGAACTGAACTGTGTACACGCGTATATGCAGATTAATTGACAATAAAGGCTAGTAAAAAAAACAAGGAAAAAAACATTTTTAAGCAATGAGTAAATGAGAGAGTGTGTGTGCCCTGCGATGGGTTGGCACGCCGTCCAGGGTGTATCCTGCATTGATGCCCGATGACGCCTGAGATAGGCACAGGCTCCCCGTGACCCGAGGTAGTTCGGATAAGCGGTAGAAAATGAGTGAGTGGGTGAGTAATGAGTAACCCACGTTTTGGTGAATTATTACAAAAATTGTATGAAAATTATTTTTTAAATCACATGAACTTTGTTTGTGTGTGCATGTAAAGTAGCTTGTGTGTGTGTGACAAAGAGACGATAAGAGAGAAGGAAATTAGTCCACATCGGACTGGTGGTTGTGGCTTTGCATTGCCAGCACTGTACCCAAACCTCTCTTGGTTTTGAAATAAAAAAATAATAATAATAATAATTTTTTTATTACACCTTAAAATTACAATGTTAGATGTCATTATAACAAGCTTTTACAATAATGTTGTGATAAGGATCAGTGCAACATTTTGCAATGATAAAACTTGCTATGCTAGCTTAAAACGATAGCTCTGACACATGCAAGCTATGCTATTTAGAAGCTAAGAAAACACTGATTTTAATGATATGACTAAAATTCTGAACACAAATGGTTTAGATAGTAATTTTTACTTTAAAATGATTTTTTTTTGCAGAAAAAACAGTCACATATGGGTGCTTGCTTTCAGAGAGGCTCACTGAGCATATGCAGTATTCGTATCATCAGTCCTGATTGGAGGAATAAGCCATGATGCAATTGCCCCATGTTGCAACCATCCCCACTCTCCCCTATTTGATTTTGCTTAAATGCTAATAAATGTATATTAGCCCCTTATATATAAAACATATAAAGGTTTCTTCAAGACCTAGTTCTAAACCTAAATCTGGGGGAAAACATATGAAGAAAGCATATGCATGGCTTTATTTTATTTATGGGTGTCTTTTTGGGGGGATTTAATGCGTTATAAATTGAATAGTATCTGTGACAAACTTTTGCCCTGGTCGATCATGATTTCTTTTTTAACTTGGGAAATAACATGGAAGAGAGCCTCCACAAGGCATCGCCTATGACGGTCACATTGCTCTTTGGCTTTCTTTTCATTAGTTTATGTCCTGCTTCACTCTATTTTTAATAATTAATGAGTACAAATGGGATAGAGCAACAATGGGCTGAATTTGCTAAACATTATTTACTTCCACTTGGTATGAAGGTGTACCCTCGGATCTTGAACTGCTCCAAAGTGGAATTTCCTGCGAGAATCCCTGCCAAGGGTGAAGGTGCGGAACCGTCCTCTCTCTCCATGTCCCCCAATGAGGCGGACATGTCATCCTGGATGAACTGCTTATCAGTTGAAACTCAATCCTAGCAAAAATTAACTGTTGGTCATTCGAGGTGATTCCTCCACAGGTCAGGATCTTGCAATATCCCTATACAGCAATCTGATCTCCCCTTTGGCCATTGCTTGCAACCTTGGGGTAACCATGGAAAATCAGCTGTCCTTTTCCTCACATGATGTTAATGTGACACGCTGATGATGTTTTTTTTCTTTACAGCATCAGAGGGATTTGTTATTTTTATCCACACAGGCTGCTCAGGTACTTGTTCAGTCTCTTGTCGTTTCAAAACTGGACTACTGCAAGTCACTGCTCACAGATCTGCCTATCAACACAATTCATCCTCTGCAAATGATCCAAAATGCAGCTGCATGACTTGTTTTCCACCTACCTAATTTCTTACACATCACCCCATTGCTGCTCTACCACCACTGGCTTCCGGTAGCTGAATGCATCAGATTCAATACACTGAAAATCTTACCTCAAACTCTTGTAACTTCTCGTGCTAAACCTCGCAGCCTCTAATCTATTAGCGCTGCTCGGATAGCCCCAACAAAGGCTGATCACACCAAATATATTCATTTGATTTGGATTTCTCTTCTGTTCATTTACATACTTAGTAAACTATTACTTAAGTATTAACAGTTCTTTTTGAAAGCATTCTTTATAGCATTTTTTCACACATGCCTAAAACCTTTATTGTCACTTGTACACATGAACAATATTTTTCCTTTTAAATGTTAATACTAACATTTTGTGCATAGGGGTCTTTGTTTAATGTTTTAAATGTTCTTTAATATTAATGTTCTTTGGCCATTAGATGTTGTTTCCTCACCCACCAATTACATGTTCACTCCCCATAAGACACAAACACTGTCATCACTGTCCACTTCCTCAAAGTTATTCTTAGAAAAAGAACCTGAATGTAGTTGTGGGAAAACGCTGTGGAATTATGGACGCTGAATCCAGAATGCTGCTGCTACTGACCCTGTTGTTGAATATTGCAGGTAGTGTTGCTCTTTTTTTCACCTTTAATATGAACCTGTCTCTGTTATATGGAGTATGTTGGCTCTGACGTATTTTCTACCACAAACCTAATCTAAAGACCTCCACACACTTAATCAGCCCTGAATAAAAAAATGTCTGGATATCCACTGAATAAAAAATTTGAGGTTCATGGAGGTTAAAAGTGGCATCTAATGACTCCTTAAGGTGTTTATAAAAAAGCTTTACAGCACAATAAAGCAAAAGCAAATCATTTGACATTGAATAAGGTTTGTTTGGCATAATGGTTTTCATAAACTATACATATAATACACCATGTAGTGTCTGTTAATTATCCACCGGTAATTATTTAGTAGTTTAAAATATTTCACTGGTTTAAACCCAGAATCCTCCTCGTAGCTACACCACAGCTGCTGAGAGTTATTAACTTTTAATATTTCACTTTGTAAACATTTCAGTTTCAGTGTCAGGTATCCAGAACCTGGAGGTATCATGCTCTCATAAGAACATCTGTGCCCTGAGACAGTCGTCTGTGAACCTGATTTGCTCCTACACAAATATCAGCATCATCACTGGATTCTGGTTCAGCCTAAAGGACAAAGCTAAATGGAGGGAGGAGGAACATCCAGAGGATTTAACTTTAGACTCTGACTACGCCGGACGTGTGAACTACATAGAGATGACAAACATAACCTTCACAAAAGAGTCTGTGCTCTGGAAGGATCTACAGTGGAATTCACTGGAAATTACATACCTTCTGATGGTCAGAGTGTTACTGGAATTATCTGGCATTCTGCTAAGGACTTCCAAAACCTGGAGCATGAAGAACAGTTTGTTAATCGAGTTAAATATGTGGAACAAAACAGAAACTCAGCTTTGAACATGAAGGAGCTGACAAAGGAAGACTCTGGTGAATATCGACTTAGAATAACTAATCAACGTGAAGGATTCTCTGGTAGACCTGGAGTTGTTCTGAATGTTACAGGTTAATATCCTCCACTGAACTGTCTCTACTTCTGGTCTCTTTGTGTCGATGTCCGTCTGTTAAATAATCTCGTTCATTTATTTTGTGCATGTTCAGATCTGCAGGTAAAACTGAGTCACTATGCAGTGGCATCAGAAGAACAGACGACAGTAACGCTGGGCTGCATCACCTCCTGCACTCTGCCCAACAGCCCCATTTACATGTGGTACAAGAACGGACAGCCCGTTATTAGCAAACTCACCAAAAACAACAAACTCTACCTGATCTCCAGCGACGATGCAGGGAACTACTCGTGTGCCGTGAGAGGACGTGAGGATCTCCGTTCTCCTGAACAAATTGTTACATGTGAGTTTAAACAAAAAACCTTAAATCTCACTGTAATGGGTGTTGAGGGTCGCCTGAGGGCCCGAAGACCTCCGGCATCCAATAAAGGTCTTTAGCCTTGTCCCTTACACACAGAGAATTTTTCCAATTTCTCTGAAGCTTTTGATGATGTTCTGCACTGTAGATGATGAGGTTTACAAAGCCTTTGCAATTTGAAGTGTGTTATTGGTGATATGTGAAAGCTTTCTAACATTTATGAAAGCAGTTTCAAGTGTCTACACTTTGGACCATTACGTGTTATACCATCTTCAGAAAAGAGAAGTTTGCATTTTTATGCAATTTCTTGGTAACATGACCAAGAGACATCCTGTCTGATTAACCTCAAGAGACATTCAAATGATTCTCAACATAAAAAAAAACTATTGTTCAATCTTAATTAAAGGCAAAATGCTGTGATGATAAGAAAGCAGTAATGCAATATCCTGTTGTTAGAGAACACAAATCAGTTCAATCATGTCTGCTTTTACAAAAGTTTTCCTGTAACAGTAACAGTTGCCCCTGTGCTAAAAGTTTTCTCAAGTAATGAAGGAAGCGAAGCTGAGGTGTGGAAGCTGCATGCTGTATGGGGAACTGCTGCTGCACTTGTTTCTGCTCTGCTTCTCTCCCTTCTTACTGCCTTCCTGTGTGTTAAGTGAGTGACTCAATTCTTTATTTCTTCCTTAAATTACTGTGATCGTAATCCGGTGTTAAACATTAGCGGAATAAAGCAGGGACAGATTGAACAGCCTGGTTTTTATGTCCTTTATGTGAAAAGGAGGAAGAAAAGAGCAGAGAGAGACATTCAGGTACTCCGAGAAGTTTTCACTTCATGTCTTTATCTTCACAAAGCTCTACATGAAGTTCCTGTGGATCTGTTAAAAAAATAAAATAAAAAATGTGAGACTTTTTCTCTTCATTTCTCAGTGTGTTCCACAACCTGGAGATGACACATACACAGGGCTGAACCTCATGAATATGTCCCCGGATTATGACACTCTGCAAGTAAGTATATGGTCTTTCTGCCTCTGTGTGTGTGTGTGAGTGTGTGTGAGTGTGTGTGAGTGTGTGTGAGTGTGTGTGAGTGTGTGTGAGTGTGTGTGAGTGTGTGTGTGTGTGTGTGTGTGTGTTTGTTTAGTTCTTTAAATTCTCATGTCCCCCTAGAATATTCAGAGCTCTCCAAGTGACACTTACACAACGTTAAACCCTGCAACCATGTCCTCAGATTATGATGTGCTGAGGGTAAGTGCATGTGTTTGTGTGTCTGTGTGCGTTTGCGTGTGTCTGCGTGTCTGCATGCTGTTCTTAATCTCTGACCTACTGATCTAGCACAAAGAGAAGTTTTTAACAGAGACTCTAAACCACTTCTGTAAATCACAGAAGTTAGGAGCTACTGGGACAGTTTCCGGCCAGACCACTGGGGCGTGCTGGCAGGCCCTTCATCACAGTCGGCATTTCCTTTGTATTCCCCATGTGATTCCTATATTGCCTTTCGCTATTGTTCCGCTTTCCTGTCATGTCACCTGTTGATCAAGACTACTGTGGGATCCAGAATCCGGTCATCGGCACGTTACAATCACTCTGGATAAGGGCAACTGCTTATAGCTGTTACAGAGTAGAGAGGAGATTTTAACTTGTATATACATAATGTGTATATATGTAAGTGCAGTAAAGTTTAACTGTTATATATGATTTGAAGTCATTTTAGGTTTACATCAGAGTTTTCTATGAATAAAATTACACTCAGGAGCATGATAAGGATATAAATCTTTTTCATCCAAATGATAGGGTTTTCATCAATACTTCATTTTATGTGTAGATGCTTCTGTGAACAAAATATATGGTTTTCAGCATGATAAAGTTCACCCATGGTGCGTACAGTCTGTATGTGTCTGCATTTGTGTTGCAATAAGCTCATACCCCATTGTTATTATTTATCGTAATATTTATGTTTCTATATAAATTATTTTAAGATTGATTTATAATGTTATTATTACATACAATATTAAAAATGTGTAACATTATATTTTGTGCTTTTTACAGAAGTGACACATTCAGATACACAAACCTGCAACCACAGTCTCTGGAAGTAAGTGTGTACTCTTTAAATGTGTGTTTGTGCAAAAGGGTGTTTGTTATAGTGTATGACATGAACATGTATGTTTTTTTTCAGGAGGTAGCTACTTGCCTCAGTACTCTAGTAGTACTCTGAAGAACGATAACCAACAGTTAAGATTGGAGCATCACAGGAAGGATGCATCAAAAAGAACTACAGTAATACCTCAAGATACAAGTTTAAGTTCAGTGACCTTGCTCGTATCTCAAATTGCTCGTATCTCAAAGCAATTTTCCCCATTTAAATTAATTGAAATCCCATTAATCCATTCCAGCTCGCAAAATTCGACTCCTGTTGTTTTGTTTATGTGTTTTGAATTTGAAAAATGTACAGTACCTGTACTCATAAATGACAAATATTGTATAAAAACATTAATAAAAGAGAATGTTAAAAAAATAAACTGGTTTTACTTTACGGAAGATGCGCACGGAGGTTGAGGGAGGAGTAAACAGGCGGAGGAGTTAGGAGGAATTACACTTTCACTTTCATTCACTTACTCACCACTGTACACTCTTAATGCTACTTTACACTTAAATGGAACATAACTAAACTTCACTAAAATTAACGAACTTAACTGAAATTCTCTTAACTTAACCGAACTTAATTGCTACAATTTCTGTTTACTTTACATTAATTTTGCTTAATTTTGTTCATGGCTTTTCTATTCACTTGTTTTTTCCTTTTTTGTCACTCTTTCCTCACTAACATCTGCCGGTCGTTTTAATAAAAACCTGTCGGCATATCAGCTGCTGTGTAGTCACACAAATTAAAATTTTTTAACGGATCCAACACTCAAAATGGATACGAAAATTTGGGATTCACAGATGGTCGGCACCTCATGCAGCGCCTTTGCGACTCTCCGTAGGAAAAGAATGACTTCCGGTTTATCGGCCATCCTTTGTCGTGTGCAGTTGAAAGGCGGCTTTAACCGAGTGAGAAGTGGGAAGCTGAGGCGGGGGAAACAGAGCACACATGGTTGTTGGGGATCTTTGTTTCAGAGGCGGCAGATCGGAAGCTCGTATCTCAAAAATTTGCTCGTATGTTAAGACAAAAAATTTGGTCGAATCACAGAAATCACAAAAAATTGTATGTCAAAGCACTCGTATATCAAGTATTTCTGTCTTATGTAAGAGTTTCTTATGTAAAATTTTAACTTTTTCACATTTTAACTTTCCTTTATCTGCGACTCCTCACTTGACTGAACTCTGTTCATTCAAACATCACTGGGGAAACAATCATTGGTTGATGGTGTTCAGCATTTGTTATTTTAATGTCTTGTAAACTATAATAAAATGATGATGATAATGATCCCTGCAAACAAATTCTATATAGTATAAAATGTAACTTATGGGATTTTTGGCACGACTGTATGCTGTACACATTTAAAAGTGTTTTTTATACAGCCACATGTTAAAATGATAATAAAATAAAGGAAAGTAGAAATAAGTAACTAAGAGCCAATCAGAGACGTCTGAAAATCTGGGGGTTTGGAAGAAGTGCCATTGTGGAGTCCTCACCACTAGCAGATTTTGTCAAGTCCCTTTCTGGCATCCACCAGCTTTGCCTGAGCTATCAACATCAGCTCGAAGACACATGAGGTCCCCTATCCCCCACTATTTCTCTTTGGAGCAGATACGGCAAAAAAATTCTAAGACATGCCTTCGACAAAGTGAAAGTAATTGGTTGTCAATGGCTTCAGGAGAAAGTTGCACTCTCCTGACTATTTTGTAGTTATTAAAGATTAAAAGTTATACCAAGTGGACTTGGACATGCAGTCAAAAGAGGAAACAACCCAATTGTTGGTCTCAAAGAGCTGTTGGGAAAATGTTATTCCTGGCAGCTCACCATAATCCAGTGGTTGAGCACGTACTGTAGGGCAGCATAAGACTCTGAACAGATTTATGGCCCATTTCTAGTGGCTGGTCATTTGCAGACGTTTTCAGAGGTGCTGTGTACAGTCCATCTCAAAAGCACAATTGGACCCCCTTCCATTAATTGAGGTCCCTTTCAAAAGAGTTGGTATGGATCTTGTTGGGCCATTAATGCAATCTGCACAAGGGCATTGCTTTGTGTTAGTGGACTTCTGTCACACCTGGAAGCAGTGCCTCTCTGAATCCTCAGAATTTGCAGTGTTGTGGAGCCGCTCTTTTATTTCATGTCCAGAGTGGAGATCCTGACTGCCAAGGGCACATGACTTATGTCTTGTACATTTTGGTTTTGTCCAGTTTTATGGGAACATTATAAAAGTCATCACAACGTCTACATTTGATACCCATACCCATACTCAAGTGGCTGCCAAAATGTATCAGGCACTTTAATTTTGAAGTTAGCCACAGGTCAGGAACATAGATGGCTGTGGTGGATTTCCTCTCTCAGCATGGGGGCTGAGAGGAGTACGTGTAGTATGAGGCAGCAGGAGTATGGATGGCCCTGAGTCAACTGCATGCTGGTCTTTTCCCCACAGTGTAGCCCAGGCTTTCTCAACTCCCTCGAGGTTCACTTCCTTCAGAATTTAGGTCTAATCCTAATCCTAATCCTAACCTGCTTGTATATTTCTAGTAATCTTGAAGCTAAACCTTGCAGGACCATGGACTTCAAGGACCAGAGTTGAGAAACCCTGGTTCAGCCTTTCTTGACATCACTTCATTTTCTAATCATGGTGGAACATATGGAAGAGAGACAAAGCAAAAAGAATAAATAAATATAGTACAGTCTTACAGCATTTATAGACTTTAGAATGATGATGATGCTCAGCTCGCTGCTAGTTTCACAGAACCTGTTAACCTTGCGGACATTATGGAGGTTATCAAATTGATGAATGGCTCCATGAATGAAAAATTTGATTCTTTGAAATCTACACTGTCTCAGGTGTTGGCCACGCTGTTGGAAGTCACCTCGCCAGTTACAGAAATCGAGAAGGCTTGTGCAGATTATGAGGGCCTCATTTCTGAACTTGAGGCTCATTGTAGTGACTGTCTCTGATGTCTAAGTTAGATGTCCTTGAAGAGTGCTTGTGGCGACAAATTGTTAAGATTAACGGTCTGCCTGAAAAAGTGGAGGAGGGCCACCCGACTCAGTTGACTTCCTTGTATAAATCCTTGGTGCCAGCAAACTTTTCAACACCCCCGAAGATTGACCGAGCCCATCGTACAGGTAACACTTGAACACATGTTTTTGACTCTCTTTAGAAGGCTCGAACCTTTGTTGACTATCATAGTTGAGAATGACTCTGCTTAGTCTACACAGCTATGGCTTTTTAGCAGTTAAAGGGTTGGGCAAGATTCTCAGACTTTCAGGTGCTTGGCCCTTTGCCACCTGCAGGACGTGTGTGTGTCTTTTCTCATGGTTGATGCTGATCATTGTGATTTCTATGTTTTTTAATCTTTCGTCTACAGCTATCTATGAGCACTGTGTGTTACATAGAGCATTCATTGTGTTCATTTATTCCATGACCAAGTTGTTGTTTTTTTTTGTTGTAATGTAAAAGTTCAAAGGCATTTGAGGAGCAGTTTAGCAATAGGCTTTTTTTTTTTTTTTTTTTTTACTTCTTGCTTTGTTTTAATGTTTTTGTAATACCACTGCTCTTTAGTTTACTTTTCGGCTTCAAATTACATTTGGTTTTTTTAAACCGCTTAGTTTGGGGAAGCGGTTGGGACGGGTGTGGTGATGTAGTTTGTGTTCACTGTCTTTTATCTTTGTTCACCTTTCGTTGCTTTATTGTTTTGTAAATCGGTTCTGTTTAAAATTTATATACACATTAACAGACCCTAATGCTCGGTAATGTTTTTGTCTCCAGCTCTATCGCTTCCATACGTTTTACTATTTTAAATCTCTATGCCCCTATGTTACGACCTACGTTCTTGTATTTGGTATGTGTTTGTTTGTTTTCCCTTTTTTTTTCCCTGCCATGTTCTAATAGGTTGTCCAATGATGGTTTCCCTTCTCTCGATTGGTGGTTCAGAAGAGGTGTGGTAGTAGAAGTGTGTAGACCGGAGTGATTTGCAACTGGGATTCCACTACTTTGTTTCCTTGTTACGCCCTCAGGCAGGTTTCGTTTTCCCCTAGACGCGGGGGCGTAACACCCTAATTACAACGATCCTGCCTTTTTCCCGTAAGGTAATTCATCTTTTACCTTCTCACTTTATAGTTGGTGGTGACTTTAATTGCATACTGGTTTTGGACAATTTCCTGTTCACACAAATTCTTTTCTTAACTCAGTCATTAGGCATCTTTCCAAGTCATTGAATATTGTTGATGTCTAGAGGCTACATCACCAACCTGAGCTGTTTCTCTGATGTGCTCGTTCCTAATCCTGTCCATCCTTGTCCTTCCTGAAGAGAACCTCAATATCCTCATCTCTACTACCTCCATCTCTGCCTCATGTCATTTCCTCACTGATACAGTCTATAACCCGTTGAGCAGAGCTGCTCTCACTACTGTCTTGTACATCTTTCCTTTGATTCTTGCTGACACTCTTCTGTCACACAACAATTCTGACACTTTTCTCCACCCACTCCAACTTGCCTGCACTTGCCACTTCACCTCTTTTCCACACTCCCCGTCACACTGAATGGTTGTCCCCAAATAGTTAAACTCCTGCATCTTCTTGACCTCAACCACCTGTAACCTCACTGTTCTACTTCCCTTCCTCAGTGTTCTACTTCCCTCTCTGTATATATGGCTGACTTTCATCTTCTTTCAAATGCAGACCTCCACCTTTCCAGGTGTTCCTCCACCTGCTACCTACTCTCACTACAGTTCACAATGTCATCCGCAAAAATAATTGTCCACGGTAATTCCTGTCTGACTTCATCTGTCAACCTGTCCATCACCAAACAAGAAGGGACTCAAAGCCGATCTATGATGTGGCTCCACTTCCTATGTTTGACCTACAGCACATCTCACTGTAGTCATACTCCACTTCTTCTACTTCTCTGCCACTCCTGACAATCTCATACAGTACCTTAGCTCCTCTCTAGGTTCTCTGTTATACACTTTCTCAGAGCAAAAATTGCATCTGTAGTGCTCTTTCTGGTCATAAAGCCATACTGCTGCTCATAAATATCCACTTCCTTCCTTAGCCTAGCTTCCACTACTCTTTCCCATAGCTTCATTGTGTGGCTCATCAATGTTATGCCTCTGTAGTTGCTACAACTTTGCAAATCACCCTTGTTCTTGATCGGCACTAGAGCACTTCTCCATTCCTCAGGCATCTTTCCTGTTAAGGGTGGTACAGTGGGAAGGCTGGCCCTGACAACTTTGGAATCAATTTTTTAAAGAAATATGCTGGTAAAATTGCATCCCATAGGAGGAGGATTCCCTCCTTCTCTCTAGTCCACCAACTGTACTTCTTATGAAAGACATATTTAAAACATGTCACTCTTGCCTGTCTTCAAAACTTGAGAGCCCTGCAAGTGTATTTCATCTATTATTCACCCTGACCAAGTCGACTTTGTCCTGACTTTGTCTAAATATAATCTATTCCAAGCAAAAGATTTCTTTTTGGGTCAGTATGTTGTATTATCATCCATATGGTTTTAACTAATCTTGATGGATCACCACAATTTACGTTACACAGGGGCACACAACAGGGTTGTTTTCTTTCACCCTGCTGTTTGTCATTGCCATAGAGCCTTTAGTAATTACTATCAGACATCATAGCAGAATCTGTAGAATCTTAGATCTGCTTGATTCTCTTAGCCTGAAGGTACGGTTCCCTGTTCAATATGGCATGATTGACGCTAAGAAAGTTATTCTGTTTTTGTAAAAAGGAAAAATGTTATGCCTCTCTTTTCTGAATGGATAACTAGACTCCATCTCTGGGAAATCTGCAAAATCTGACAAAACATAGGAACCAGTCTTTTTTTTTCTCTGATGAGTCACAAGGACCAAAGAGGTAGCAATCACTTTTCAATAACTATTGTAATTACTCTTTGTAGGATATGTTGCTTTTGTCTATCATCACTTCCCTTATTTTTGTTATACTGTATCTCATATCGCTTCATTGTGCATACTGTCTGTTTTGTTTTGTATTGCTTGTTTGTTTGTAATCTTATTGCATACACAGGCCAGAAGGTGGCGTTACTGGCAAGACAAAGGAAGTTTGCAATCATACAGCAGGTGACGCCAGTAAAATTACCACATATAAAACATATAAAAGATATAAAATCACGACTGGAGAACAACTGAAAAGTCATCTGCGAATTAGAGAGGAGGATTACAATTAACCGAATTTCAAAATCTTTAAATGTTTTTGCAAATTGAAATTGAAATTTTCTAGTTTAAAAATGAATAAACATGTCTAGATCTATGCATACTCATAAGGGTACCTTCTTGACCCAATCACATATACAAATTTATTCTCTACAGTTCAACTCAAAGTCTAAAAATTGATTTATTAAACTTAGAGTTGTAGCTTATTACCAAAATATTATCACTTGAGATTTGTAATTAATTTTTTGGACTTTACTCTAATGCCTAAAGCATATCTGTCGTTCGTTTGTTTATTTAAACTGATCTTGAATCAATACAGTCATGGATCTGAGAAAATGATGGTTGGCTTCATGGTTTGTTCAGAAAAAAATTTGGCTTCCTAAAGGGCCAAGCGTTTGCTGTCTGTAACAAGACCTGCAACCACATGGAATTATGGAGAGCTTTCCTTTAACATGACTTAAAAGAAGGGCTGTGTTTATTTGTGTGTGTGTGTGTGTGTGTGTGTGTGTGTGTGTACAAGGGGGTGTGTGTGTGTGTGTGTGTGTGTGTGTGTGTACAAGGGTGTGTGTTTTTTAATAAGCTTGAAAAAGGTGTTTTGTTTACACTGCACTCTGCCTATCAGCAGCCAAACCCTGATCCTGGTGATACCGGTGCTGTTTTTACACACACTTTTCCGCTGTTCCTGTTGCCACTTTAAGAGATATTATGATTTATCTGCTGGCTCAATAGATCATGAGCTAGATGAGCCCTCGGGGGTGGGACCAAGGAGTGGATGCAACATAACTGTAGATACTGGTATAACCGACCTTAATTGTACTTAGTAAGGAGTTCATTGCAATCACACACATCAATGTCAGCCGGGACTATTTTGTGTAACGACAATACTTCACAGTGTGTTGGCATGTAAATAGACAAAAAAATAAATAAATCACAATTCACAATTGTTGGGTTTTCTCAGGGTGCATAGGGTGTTTGTGCCTTTTTGGATCCACGGTGTCCCCCACCTTGTGACCCAAGTCCTAATAAAGAAAATGGATGTATGGGTCTCACAGAGTGAATTCTATTCACAAAGGATTTTCAGACGTACCATTCAACGTTATCTTAAATTCTCCATAAATGTTGTTGGAAACACCTAATCTTTAATAACACATTATATAGCAGTTAAACACCTACTTATCATAGCACCAATTTCAAATCATAGAATATAATGAACCCATTAATAAAGCAGGGTGTGACTTGGAGGCTTGAGAGGAGCTTCCAGATTTAGTCATTAATGATTAGCAATTATTCGTATGAGCAGCAATAGTTCAGAATTGGACTTGGATACAGGGTCTGATTAGCATTTATTGTTGCCTTTCATATTTTTTCTAAAATACCAGTTCATGTTATTACAACTGGCTCGATAACGAAAAACTACATTTTTCACTGATTTGCTTAAGAAGACAATGAGTGTGGAATAAATTGGTGCTGTCGCCTCCTCAGGACACCACAGGACATGGGTGAGGGAATTCAGTTTAGGGCCAGGCAAAGCCACTGAAACACACACACACACACACACACACACACACACACACACACACATTATATTGAAATTTAAAATGTTCAACACTGTGTAACAAATAAAACCAGGACACCACAAACTAGATTATTTTCCTCTAACAGCACATTCCCATATGTTTAATTCTTCCTATACCACCTACATTTGCCAATGCCTACAATGAATTAATTCCTAACAAACAAATTATTCCTAAGGTCAGTTTTATCTCTAACTGTTATAAAGAGCTGACACTGGAGTCCCCTTTCAAAAAATGCTACTTAAACATCTCCTCATTGATCAACAATAATACAGCTTTTATTTTCTTTCCTCTACATATAATCAGATTAAAGACTGGATTAGATACAGATTAGATACCTGTCCCTGTATACCTGTCCCTGTTCCTGTCCCTGTAAAACCTTGCTATAGAAATGATCATGTATTAGACTATAGATATACTAGATATACTGTATATTGTATATGGTACAAATATATTTGGTCTACTGTGGAGGTATGTACATTAATACACACACTTTATTTGGAACATCCAAATTATTATTTTAGATTTATTTAAAGACAGACTGCTTAAGGCTAGAGGTGTGTGTCAGACTGGAGATTGCACAGAACACAAGGGGGGGGGGGGTGTTGTGTGTGCGGAAAAAAAAAAGGTTTAGCAGCATCCTTAGTAACTGCCTGGTCAGGGTCACAGTGGTTCTATTAGATTAATTATATTTGGGGGGAAAAATAAAAGACAAAATGTTGTCTTTGTAGTGTAAAGCAAATAAACATGCTTACCTGAAGAATATCCAGCTCAATCTTCCCAGTATTGTTTTTATCAAACTTTTTGAACATATCTGAACACAACAGGACGAAACGGAAAGGTTACCATGAGGAATGTCTCCCATGATTGTATTTCTTTCCTTAATCTTAAAGCAGTTTGAAAATGTTGTTGTTGTTATAATCTGAGTCGATAACCAAAGTTTACTCCAAATTGTTAATCCTAATGTAGGTTTGAGCCACTTACAGAAAAGCAGCTCCAGACGGATTATACAGCCCACAAAGGCATCGAAGTCAATGGCGCATTGCTGATCGGCGTAGCGCATGACGATCACATCCAGGATGTGCGTGTTCAGCTGGAAGCCTGGGAGAACAACAACATCAAGTAGAGTAAGTTGCTCAGTGTTAGTGTGCGATACACATAAATGTAATTTTACGATCCCAGATTAACAATCATGACCTGCATTTCTGAGAGCTTCTCTTATCTCATGGGAACTCATAGTGCCCGAGTTGTCTGTGTCATGGTTCTTGAAGATCTCCTGTTGAAGTAGAAAGAAATCTTTTCGACCTCAAATTGTAAGTTACAGTAGCTTGTCATGAGGAAAATGCTTTTTCTTTTTCTTTTATAATAGTATTTTTTTATTCTTTATAATCTACAAGGTATGTAGAACATTATAGTTATATTTAGCGCATTTGGCAGACATTCTTATCCAGAGCGAATGAAAATGATCTGAGTTATTATGACCTCAGCTAGCTGTGCTCTGCCCTCTTAACTTCTGTACCAGCAGCTTTACAGAAATATAAAACATGAAAAAAATGACAAATTTGATTAAAAGTAATGTCCTTCCTACATCTGTATATAGTCAAGTGGAGAAGAACAACTTCAGTGTATACTCAGATTAACTTGTAGTTATATATATTATATAAATACATTATAGATTTACACAAATTCCAAATATCCAGTGATGAATTAAAAAAGCACATTAATGCACATTAATTTAGACCAGCATGAAAAGCACATTAATTTAGACCAGTATTTGTATGCGATTAGAATCTAGGAGCGGAGCTTCATTCAACACCCATCTAACCATCAAAGACCTAATCTTGAGTGGAACAAAACTAAAACTAAAGATGCCAAAATGTTTCATTTTACTGACTGAGGCTGTCCTTTAGACATAGCATAATTTGCAGCTTTATTTATAATTTAATAAGTGTCATATACCATATATTTCTGCAGCTTCAACCAGAGTGTGTGAAACTCCAACAGCCCGAGTTTCCCACTTCCGTCTTTCTGAGTCCTGTTAAGGCCAAAACTTGATCAAATTAACAGTGTCATTTGTCCTGCTGTGCCCCTGGGCCTGATACATCTGAACAGTTGCTTGGCTATTCTGAAGGGACAGCATCTACAAAAAAAAGGATACATCCAGCAGGCTGATAATATAGCGACAGGTCTCCATGCTGAAGCCGTCCATCTTCAGGTCAGTTCCTACATCAAACAAACCAACAGAAAATACGAGCACAGGCTTCAATGTGGAAAAACAAGGAAAAAGAGAGAACACACGTGAGGATGAACAAGCTCTTACGCTGAGACACGACTTTGTCCAGAATCTTCTGCAGCTCTATGGCTGAAATTTCAGAATCCTGCAGATGAAATGACATGATTAGAACAGTTTCAGGGAGTAGATTAATGAAGCTACGTAATGATTTGACCTTACGTTTCCAGCAAATTGCTTAAAGAGGAGTTGGAAGTGTGGGTCCACATCTGTCTTAGAGATCTTCTCCTATCAGACAGAACATGGTTAGGGCAGATTTATAAAAACAAACAAGATTCAGAGATTTATTATTATTATTATTATTATTATTATTATTATTATTATTATTATTATTATTATTATTATTATTATTATTATAGATATTTTACCTTAATAATCTTGGCATTGATGTTAGTCTCCATTGGGCTAGAAGAACAGGATGGTATTAGTCAGAAAGTGTAACAGGAAATGAAGCTTATTCTTATTATTTTGTTTTCATTATAAAAATTGGACTTATTTAAAACACTGCTTCAGTCTGTATTTTCTAGCCTGGGCTCAAAGCAAGTCCTTGTGTGCATTTTTGCAGCTGTGATATAAGACCAATATTATCCCCTGAGGTGTTTTCACTTGTGTACAGCAGTCGTACCTGGCAGTGGCGTGTTTCTCAGCAAAAACGCGGAGTATGAAGTTACCCTTGCGGTGCGGCTCGAACGTAGATGGAATAATGACGTATTCACCGGGCGGCAGTTTAAATCGGCCGCACACCTCACGCATATTTATAAAGGTGCTGCTCATGGCCACAGCTCTCTGACGCAGCAAGATGTCTGGGCCAAGGTGAATGTTATTTTGACCTTTAAACTGCAGGATAAATGCATACAAAACAGCAACAACCCAAGATTACCTACTTGGTTATCGCTTTATATAATGAGAAATCATTTTGGATTTTTTGTTATTTGTATAGCAAAACTGTATTCATTTGATAATTAATAGCTGATAAACCTACCTCATCAGGAACCTGAAACACAAACCCACACAAGAGAATATATGTTAGTACTCGTTTATTACTGGTAATTCTGCAAAACCTTATTTTTGTGCATTTTTAGTCCAGAAATACCACAACGGTCCTTACCTTGTAGATCGCAAAGCCAATGGTGTTGAGGTCTCGTCCAAACTGCATCTCTTGGCGCATGTCTTTCTGCATCAATCCGACCAAAAAGGAGCAGCCATCTATTCCGTCATGGGGGTCATCATCCATCTCGTCCAGCTTTATCACGTACTGGGGGTTTGAGCAAAAGGTTGCTAGACAGAATATAAATTCAAATGATTAGAATAGTGTGTCTGAGCTTGCAAAACAACATGGTAGTATATAAATATCTATAATAATAACTTCAGGGTGATAAGAGTAACTCCTCTTTATGTCAGGATGCATCAAACCACCAACAGCCATCCCAAAGCCTTGCATAAGAAATATCATATGGAGTTGACCCACCCCTGAAGTCTGTCAGGATTACTCAACTCCATATTTAGTTGTGGTATATTCAGGTTTAATTTTTTTCTCTAGATATGCAGAAACAAGGTACCGTGAATCCTTCAACTGTTTCACATAATGCCTTAACATCTTTCATTATTTGGTACTTTCTGACCCTAAACCACCTTATTTAACTAAATTTTGTTACTTGTAGCTGTGTTTATCCATTTTCCAGGAAATTGCTGGTGGTTAGCTTTGGAAGAATGAAAAGTGATACAAACCTAAAATTCCTAGTTAAAAAAAATTACAAAAATTATTTCAGAGCTCTATGACATTTTGACACTTTATGTGTAAGGTACTAGTTGATCTCAGGGAGACTGTATTGTGAGCTCAGGACACTTCCTACAGGTTTATATCTCTTGAATGGTATTACAACCACTTCCTGGTTTAACAGCTTATAGCAGCTCATATAATCTTACTCATTGCATAGTCTTGCCCTACAGTACTAAGTTTTTGCTCAAGTTTGGAGCCTTTGTTATGTCTGGCTGCCTTGTTGGGTTTATTTTAGATTATTTTTTGGCTTTTGTTTACTGTTTCTGATCCTGAATGCTTCAACATGTCTGGGTTTTGGATTGTTCTTTGACGGATTCTGCAAAATAATCCTCTTTGCACACGAAACCTTACTACTGTAAGTCTCACAGGAGCCTATTTTTTGTTGCCATTATTTTGTTCTTATAGCTGTTTGGTTTTATATATATGTTAATCTATACACACAGCCTGTCCATGGACTAAGCTATATAAGTATAAGACCATGAACCTGGGTTGTTTCTGCAGCCACCAGCAGAAGAGCCAACCTTCCAACTGCCCTCAAACTGATGATAGCTCCAGCGGGCGACTCCTTCAGTCGTTAGCGTATCAGGGGTCAGGTTACATATCTCCAACTTGGAGTAATGCTGCACAAAATCTGAATAAGCCATCCTGAAAGAAGAGATGAGTTTGTCTTTATTAAAAATGGTGAATTTGCTTTTAAGAAACTTTAAGAAAAAAGTTTAAGAAAAAACTCAATTTGAAGTAAAACAATTGGTCAATAGACAGAAGACTGAACCCTGACACTTTTGACACCTTACGGTTTGTAAAAACTCTTTTAGAACTCTTTTTCAAGAAAAGTGAGAGACAATCCTAGAAGGAAATGACAGGCAAACAGAAAGTAAGGATGGAAGGAATGGAAAAAAGAAGGATCAAAGAAAGAAAAGAAAGAATAAAATAAGTAATAAAGGAAGGAGGAAGGAAGATAGGAAGGAAAAGCAAAAGGAAGAAAAGGAAGAAAAAAGAATGTATGAATGACTGAATGAATGAATACCAGAACTCTCCATCCTCTGCTGAGTGATCGAGTTTGGCCTTCTCGTCTGGTAGCACTCGATCCCACTCACTAGAGCTGAGGATGGAAACATCAAGAGGTTTTTCATCAGTTTTCATGCCAATGTATGGCATTGCTTATCCATCTACAGTAATGAAACCTCATTACTCATCACTCCAAGCTCCGGTCCATTCCACTTGACCCCATGGATTCCTCAGCCGCACCAGCTGAACTGGGTTGCCATACACATGAACCTGGGAGAAAAATCATGTTATTATAATCACAAGTTTCTAATAAGTCAAGGTACAGTTTCAGCCATGATACAGAGCAGATATAGTTAAGTGTCTTGCTCAAGGGCACAACAGAGGCAGATTGGTGGATAAGTAACCCAGAGTCTTAACCGTTGTGCCCTGGGAGCCTACAGTAGGAGCATCACAAAAGGGCTGTATTCAGAGTCACTGACTAAGGTTCTACAAAAGCTGTGTCAATGTTTACACTGGGGAAGTTCTCCACTATACAGAGTTATGTTATACACTTGCTGAAGTTGATTTTCTGGGTGGCCCGTTCATTTAAAATCAACAATTAATTGGGTTTGCACAATATGCAGCTGCATGAATCACCTATATACAATTTTCACATTAATAATAGTAAACTTAACCTAATTAAAAAATATGGTTTTGCTTATTCGCTATTCAGAAATTATAAAATAGCATTTGATCCAACCTTATATATTTTTGTATATTATTGAGTTTCACCTAATGACATGATGCCAAATACCCATTTACAGAATAACTTTTCATAATACATCAAGGTTATAGTTTAACTATTTTTAATTTTCTTATTAATTAAATATTGGCAGTCACTTTCTGCTTTGCTTTTAAGAAACAGTGCCTATGGTTCATTATTCTATTCATAAAAATTTGTCTCGAAGTCTTCTCAGAATGAAAAAAAAAACAACATTTTTTCGATTTTACCAAGACCAGACAATTTATAATTACTGTCCAAAACATCAAGCTGACATCTAATTTTACTGTCATGTTGATTTGATGAACAGAATCAATAATTTAAAAAAAAAATCATATTCTAATACAAATGTCGTTGTAATTACATCATAATGGAGTCCACATTTTCAGGCAAACATGTTAAACAAAAACATACTTGAAGTTTTTTTTTTTAGTTAACAAACTGTTAGAACAAAATGAACATTTCAAATTTCCCTGGAATGGTCTCTGGAGTTAGGACTAGTTTATCTTTAAATATTTGCACACTGAGACTGGTGCACGTCTTTAACCGGCTGTGACAGTTTCTAAATATTTACAAATGTATAACAATGGCTGATTGACTTGACATATATGACACTAGGATACCAAAGAGAGAGAGCTAGGCCTCACCACTTCTGCTCCTGTGAGAGAGTAGGCGTGTCCCTTCACCAGCTTCTGCCTGGTTACTGCTTCTGTTTCATATTTGTTGGAGATCTGTTCAGGTGCAGAACATAGACGTTCAACAACATGATCATTTCTTTCAAACTTTATTCATATCACTATTATAACTAGCAAAATCCATATCCGTTATGAAATGCTGTTCCTATGTCAACTTTTTTTGTCTTTTTCAGCCAATATTTATTATTCATGAATGTTATTTTGCGCTCCAATGTAAGCACACCTCGTATAGATATGTATGAAGGTGAATCATAGGAATTCAAAATATATGAGTAGATATATGCTACCTGAGATTAGGGCTGACATTGTGGGTTTACACTTAATAACATTTTTCACTTGGTCATTTTGGAGTGTAATGAATATTACACAAAGGGTTTCATGTTACTAAACAAATTATACTGATTGCTCACCTGCAGCAGGATGAATGAGGCATTATACATTTCGACAAACTGTTTGAATAAGCTCAGCCTGAAGAGCTTACAGTCTTGTTTGTTGAAGCAATAACGATGACACAACCTGCCTGGTGCAACTAGTAAATAATTGTATGATTAATTAAATAATTCAAGCAACCATAAGTTTGATGAAACATGGAAATGTGTGGTCAAATTGGTACGTCACTGAAAGCCTAATAGTATCAAATCAAAGAGACTAGACATTTTTGGACAATATAAAGCCCCTTAGATGTGTCGTGAAATGTGTCTGTAGCCCTTAATCTATGATGGCGATTGCATTTGAATGGTCCTGTGCAGTCAGTTATTTTGTAGTTTGTCTAAATAATGATGCAGGTATAAGACTGATAGCCTTGTAATACTCACGTCTATAGAGCAGCCAAGCAGAGATCCACGATCCAGTGCCTTCTTGATGATGTTGAACAGAGTCGGTGGGGGTTTTAGCAGTTCATAGCTCTCTGCAATTCCACCGGTAAAATCTTCAAAGCCCTCAGTGGTGGAGCCACCGGAAAGAGCTTCATAAGAGCTGTTCATCCTGGAAAGCAAACCAGAATTTGGACTTGGACTTAGAAAACCACAGACTGGTCATTATGACTCTAAAGCCCTGAATAAGCTTAATAAACGTAGTTTGTTCAAACAGATTTTAAAATAGCTATTACTCATTTAGCATGATGTCAAGTGAAATCTTCCTTTGGCATAGCAAATGTATTGCTTTTTAAGGAAATTATGCAATCAGTTGCAAGAACAAATATCAGAGAAACAAATGAGAAAGTGTGCATTGCAGTTGAGTGATCGTTTTGAGCGTCTTTGAAATGGGTTTCAAAATCCAGAAGAGACTAATTAAAATGTAAAAGACAGAAGAATAGGGGATAAAAATACACAGATTAATGTATTTGTTTTGCCCTTGCAGTCATTAGATGGTTACACCTGAGTGAAGAAGAGCAGGCTGGTTTCCTACTGTACAGAACTTGCTTTTTGTTTGTTTTCTTTACAAGTACCCATAGGAAACAGGGGAAACATCCAATAGACCCACACCCTTCTACCACAGTGTTATTCCAAGTCACAATATTCTGGGGACCCCTTTTTTCATTGTAGAAATTGACGATGAGATTCATGAAGTGGGTTTGCAACACATCTTGATGGATATCACTTTAAAATAGTGCCAATACCGTACATTATTGTGAATGAAAATCATTCTACTGTATAATCTATATTATTATGAACAGCAGCTACACAAATTCCTCTCCGCTTGCATGTAGATTTTGGACCTTCATTGAGATGAGGCCAGCCCTGTGAGGATCCTGAGGCATCCAGTTGGACTCTGCCTCATGAACTATTCAGACATACTAAGAGTAGATGCCAACTAGATTAAGTCTTTGAGGACAAGTATATTTATAATCCCTCCAGTGTCACCCAAATACCGAGGAGTTCCCTTTTGAGTCTGGTTCCTCCTGGTTTCTTCCTCTTCCATCTAAGGGAGTTCTTCCTTTAAATATATCTAATATAAATCTTGAATTTTTGTATTATATTAATCTTTGTATAATATTAAATTTGTATCATGTTTCTTATGTGCTGTAAAGATACTTCGAAACAGTGTCCATTGTTAATAAGATTGAATTGAATTGAATATTCAAGAAACTCATAACAAAGGATTGGTCATGGATTTGTCTGTTCATTCCACTCTTCTGTGATCCAGTGCTCCACATTAGCTGAACTAATTAGTAGTTCTCATGGCAAAGGACTACTACGATGAAGTGTGTTTGATTGGTAGCCAACTCTTAAGAGTGCTCATCTGTTCAAACTCTTTTTTGAAATAATTTGCAGCACTAGTTACACGTGTATCAGAATTTAATATGCTAATCCTTAGTTCTGTTTTTCCACCATCCTTTTACCACATGCTGTTCTTCCGTTTTTTATGGACTTCAACTTCAACTCGCCTTTTTGATTAACACCTCAGGTTGTGTGTGTACCACTGCTAACACCTACTGTACCTTTGTTATATTGGCTGTCATATGGCAAATATTCAGTACACTGTATTTAGAGTAACATGTCTCGTTCAATACTGAAGTTGCAAATATTGTGGTGCACATGGCACATGGGTTTACCCTGAAGGCCAACAGCCTGTGAAGGTGTCAAATGACTCTTACTTGTGATTTAATCTGAGCGCTATCACATGCAAAATCAGGAAACATGTTTGGCTTGGCTTCCTGTTGGGTTTGCCAGCCAGTGGTCCTGATAAAATGGTACACCCAGATATTGCCATTGCTGGAGCTCGAAGGTTGACTGGCACATACTTCTTGAAAACCCTAAAGCTAAACCAGTAGGAAAGTTATACAGAGCTACCTGTACCCCAGATCCCTTCAGATATATGGTAATGGGTGGATTTTTAAATTTCTTATAAGAAATGATCATGAATAGAACTGAATCAGGTGTTATGGCCCACACACACTCTCTGGCCCGTTTCTGTTGTAGTGCCTGCACTGTACTGGCTATCAGTATAGACAGTTGGTGTTGTGTTGGGTCTTGTGCCTTAGCTGTTCAATAGGCACAAGACCCAACAATAGGCAACAGCTGTTCTTTTATTATTGAGTTTACATTTGGGTGCCAGTGTAGCCAAAATACAGCTTTGCAGGAGCAAAGCACTGGCAGGATGTGTTTTGTTGAGAAATTACCAAGTTGTTGGAGATTTTTTTCTGTCCAGATTTGACAGTTGTTCACTAACCTTAAGGGACTCAATGCAGATTCATTAATGGATTCACAAAACAGACTCAAGGATTCAGAAATTTTGTGATAGCAGGCAGGGGCCCATGTAGGGTGCAAAACAGAGACATCAATGAACTGCAGAGGATTGGAAGAGTTCATGTAGTTGAGAAAGCAAGTTAGCTAACTCAAACACCACTTCCTGAAGCCTGGTATATGGTACACACTAGGCCACTAGTGGAAGGTGAGTGTTGCCACTGTGTTGTCTCCTGCTTGCTGCCAGCTCCCTGTACTCTGTGTTCAAGCAATGCAAATGTAATGAAAATGCAACACTATTTCCATAGCTACAGTATGTGTGACTTAGTGAGGACCTTTTATCTACACAGGGTAACAATCTTAAGGTGACTTTTCTGCTGGTACACACAAGGGAAGGAGCAAAATGGTGCTCCACTAGTTCTGAAGGAAAATTGTTAAATTTTAATTAAATGATGTTCTACCAGGGTGGACAGTGTGTGTATTTTGGGCTGTGGCTGGATATGGCAAGCAATGTTTGCAGTCTATGACTCAGGTTAATGTTAGACACCGCCTGTTATCTTGCACGAAAATGCATCAGTATTATTTACACATAAAATCACACACTCACTTTGCGTAGGCTTTCTCCAGCAGAGCGCTCCAGAACTCGTTCCCTTCGGCTGAGTGAACAAACAGCAGCTCCCCGTTTCTTGTGGGCAGACGGTCATCAATGACAACATCCACCCACTCACCATAATGCCAAAGCTGTGGATGAAGAGGTTTAAAAGATTACGTTTAAGTTTAGAGATTAAGAGTAAATACATCCGTTAGGGTAGTATAAAATTTCCACACTCTGGTAAAAGGTAAAAAAAATAAGGCTTATCTAGAACTAGGCCATAACTAAATGTGGCTAGGACTATGTCTAAAAAATAATAATTACTTTGATTAGCCTTCATGACTAATTATAAATTAAAAACCAATCTCTCTGTCATCAAACACATTCATTGACCTCTGCTGGTTTACAGCACAGAAGGTTAAATAGGTCTCTGGAGCAGTTGATCAGCTGTTGATGATTGGAAATTTATGAGTTCAAGTCCCAAAACTGCCAGTTCTGAACCTTTGTATATTTGAGAAGTAATATACAAGGAAAGGATAATGCCTCAATTGAAAGTTGCTTTGAGATTTCCTTTGTATAGCTGCTGTTAAAAAAACGTTACATAATTATATGTCTTTATCTAGATCACTAATTAGCTTATGCAACTTGGTTAATTATAGCTAGATTGCTGGCTTTAAACCACAATAATTTTTAAGCCCTTATTACACCATATCAGCCCATTAAACAACAAAATATGTTATTCCCACCTGGAAATGAAAGATGCCAGCATAATTTTCAGTGAAACTTTGGTTAGCAGGAACAACCCGACCCAGGACATCAGTGTCCAGTGTCAAAGAGGCAATGGCCGCAAGGAGCCAACAGTCACCTGAAGGGGTCAAAGGCTTAATCATTGTCTCTTTGGGATGTACAGTGCAATCTTTAAAATATATTAAAGTATTGACTAAATTCACTCAAAACATTTGAACAATAATTTTTCACTAATTCTGGAGCAGGGTGTGTATCTCATACATGATAATGTGGATGTAGAATACCTTCAAAAAAGTCTTAAGGTACACATTGGGCTTAGCCGTTCAAAAGTAAGTATTTTGTGCCTCAGGACACAAAACAATGTCTCTGTTATGTGGGTGGATCCACATGATTCCTTGATAAAGGATTGAAGTGTGAATCAATTCTAAGTTTTACTAGGTGTGTATCCATTGTTACTGTTCCTGAGACTTGCTTAAATGTGCACTGAAGCTGTTCTGTGGACCAACATATTTCCAAGTCAGAATTTTAACCATATATCCTGAGCCAAAGGCTAAACTTACTGTTTTGAGTGTTGCTCAAGGTGGTTAGGTGTCACATTACTATGAACTCTGAGATTATATTTAATGGGTTTTGTGCTGATTGAGCAGTAGTAACACCCAGATCCTAAGCCCTTTGTTTTGATGTAATATGGATATATTACAACACTCAGCTTAGACTACATTACCAGCCATATGGCATGTAAGTGTGTTGCACCATGGCGTAACTGTGTGTTTGTTTTGCTTTGTTTTTTTTCCAGGCTGATAATCAGCACAGCGTGTCAGAAATGTAATACTGTACGATCACCTATCACCTTATTTGATACCCAAATACTAAAGACAATGCATCTTTAAGTCACGGGTGAAGACCTACCTCTTCCTGTATTTAAAAAAAAGTCTGTAACCTAGTGAACCATTGTTGATGTTTTCATTGATGGAGACATCAAAGCACATTTGCATGACGCTCCGGATAAGGGCAACTTCCAAATGCCGTAAATGTACAGTAAATGCAGCTCACCTAGAGCTCCCTGTCGGATGTCAGTCCTTGTAGCGCCATCGCAAATGAACTGAGGGTTTGGACAAAGCTCCTTAAAAACATCAGATGAAAAGAAAGAATGATCTTGTTAGAAGTTGTTGATTTTATTTTCTTTAACTGCATCTTGGGAAATAGTTTGTGTTAATGAGTTTGTTCTAATAACTTAGGTTCAAAAACATATTCACAGGGACTTGAATGGTGGACACACCACATAATATAATATGAAATGTCCAGAAATGCACAACGTAAGTCCAGCACTTTAAGGTACAGTCACAAGGACAGAAGAGTTTGTGGTTTCTCAGTTACTGTAAGTGACAAACTCCATTTTATTCTTCTTATTCACTTCAAGAAATAAGGAAAAAGAAAGGATGATGAGAGAATGATTGTTTATAACGTTTATAACACATCATAACAGGATAAGCCTTCCACAACATTAAATGTAACTATAAATGTGTCAAAATTATAATTTTTAATCAACAAGGAGCTGCAATCTTTGAGGACATGCTGTTATAGAGGAATAATAAGTTAGTGCTGTAACAGCAGCCATTATGTCATTCATTTGTTAATTATTTTAGTTATAACAGCATATTGCTATGTTAGTTTTAGCTGCCTCCAAGGTTTGGCTCTAAATGAGCTGTTGTGTGTCATTGCCTTTTATTAATAATTAATTGATTTCTAAGCAAAGCACACAGGATCATTATACAGTGTGGTAGTTTTGTGGTATATAGTATTTGTATATTATATTGATATCAGTCACCTCTTAACAATGCACTTTAAAGAAAAAGTAACTGCTCTGGGTAAGAAGTTTGGTGATGAGTTTAGTTTGGAGTTATTCTGAAGCTATACACAATATATTGGTGATACATTAAAGTACTGTCTGATCTCCACAATAAGGAAAAGAAAACCAACATTGTCTAATTTACATATCGAAAAATGCCCCAAAGGTACAGATTATCTATCACTCGCCGCCGTCATAGTCCTTACCGATGGCCTTTTCCACTCCACTCCTGTGGTCTTGGAGGAATATCGTCCCAGCTGGTTGTATCCTAGAGAGCGGGCTTCAGCAGGGAACGTGGGGTCACAGAAGAGTTTGCCACTGTCCAAGCACTCACGTTGCAGCTTCTCAAAATCCTGGTTATTGAAAGGTATGGCATTGTCATTGCCTCCCAGTCCTTCCTCTTTGTCCTTCCTTTTGGCCAGCACATGGGCTATGTTAGACATCTTGATACAGGTTGGTCTCGGGTGCTAGTCTTCAAAGAGCGTAGTAAAGAGTGTTTGCATCGCTGTGCAGCTTGACTGAGCTTATGCTCAGGTTGTGAAGGGCGGAGGGCAGAGGGTGGGGAAAGGGGCAGGGCATGGCAGGTAAAAGTGTGTACCTGTCAGCAGGTTGTCTGCCATCTTGTGGACAATGTGAATCAGTAAAACACTGAGCACACATCAAGTTCTGCTGGCATGCAAGACCAAAATGAAACGAAAGAACAAACACAAAGACATTCCATTCACCATCAGGAAACATCTTTATTCATTAGGTTTCTCTATTAGTCACGTATCTGTGAATATATGTGTGGTGGCCTGAGAAACCCCTTCACCTGCCTTTGGAATTGAATTCCTGTTTCCTGTTACAGTGGCTTGAGGAGGTAAAGAAACATCTGACCTACATAGATATACCAAATATACCAAACTGACAGAAGATAAACACTGGTTAATATGACCATCAGGCTATTATGTATTATAGGCTATAACAAAAGGCTACAGTTATTATGTATATATTTAATGGTGTTTTCTAGAGAAAATTATGGAACATTGTTCATGGTAATCATTGTTATTATTATTATTATTATTATTATTATTATTATTATTATTATTATTATTATTATTATTATTATTATTATTGTTTTAATAATTAATAATAACTTAATCTAATGCAACAAATGACATTTTCCTAGTATTTTACATTCTGTGTTTTAATTGCAACATAATTGTGTTTTATTGCAACATTCATTATTAGTATTCTGTTTTCTAGAATTGTATTTGAATTTCTCAGGAATCCACACCCCCAGAAGAAGAGGAACAAAAACTTAGTAATCCTCACTTTGATGACAACAACGCTTTGACCAACACTTTGTCACACACGTCTCAACAGAAGGCAGAAACATGTCTGTATCGAAGTACCTGAATCAGGACTACGAGGTCCTCCGGAGTCAGTGTCTGTGGGAAAAGAAACTATTCTGCGATCCTCACTTCCCAGCTGCGCCTGAGTCTCTGGGCTTTAATAAATTAGGACCCAATTCAGAAAAGACCGAGGGGGTGGAATGGAAAAGGCCTGGGGTAAGTGCTGTTGAATTAATACACAATTTCCTTTTAGTGCTGCTTTTTAAAATTTTTTTATTTTTTTTATAAAGTCTTTGGTTTTTTGAAAAACCTCAAAGTGAATTTGGATGAGGAAAAAATATATTGAATACAGATAACTGCGGTATGTGGTGGGGTGTGAACTTTATAACAGTACATAAATACGTGTATAATCCTACATAAATGTGAAGTTTGTCATTTTTATTGCAGGATTTATGTCAAAAACCTCAGTTCATCATCGCAGAAGCCACACGTGCCGATGTCTGTCAAGGAAAACTGGGTAAAAAAATGAATAAAAAAAAAGCACATTATTTAGGTCTATATTATTGTATTGTGTAATATAAAACACACTTCATGGCACTGTTTTCCTTCAAGGAAGGTGGTTTAGCTTCCCTTTTTTGTGTGTTTGTAAGCCATCACTTTGAAACTAACTGAACAAGTTTATCAAGTCTTTTACCAGGGAACAGAAGTTATAAGAAGCCATGCAACATTATATTTTTTCTTTCTTGTTTTCTTGCGATCTGGAGAAAACAATTTTATTTTAAATGTCATACAATCATATTGTTTGACTTGCAAACAAGTATCGTTAGTGCTGCTCTCATGTAATGAGTTAAATAAATAAATGATGTGGAAAGCGGTTACTGGAAAATAATAAATTTGATTCTAAAGTTTTCTTCATGAACCCACTAATAGAATGAGGTAAAGAGAGTAAATAGCCAGTGACCTTTGACCCTTCTAGGTGACTGTTGGTTGATGGCGGCTATTGCTGATCTCACTCTGGACCAAGACATTCTCGCTCGTGTGATTTATCCTGAACAGAACTTTGAGGATAAGTATGCTGGCATCTTTCACTTTCAGGTAAATCATACAGCTTAACTTTCAAATTCATATTTCAGTTGAATTCAGTTCATCTATCCTAAAGAGTCCTAAAAATATAAATAGTAAAAACAAAAAGTTTCAAAATATCTAAGAATAAAATTTCAGTACCATGACAAAAATAATAATTGCTATACAGATGGGGAAAAGAAGAAAGTGTATTGAAATATATAATATATTAAAATGTATATATTAACGCAAGACAGTGGTAGTTCACTTAGAAAGGTAGAATTTTTAACAACTCAACGGTTCAAGGAGTTTTTACTCATGATTCTATGAACTTCTGTATGAGATGTGGTAGAATAGTGGTTAAGATGTTACTATGATTGGAAGGTTGTGAGTTTAAATTTGCTAGGATTGCTGGGGTTGTACCCTGACCTCTTCCCTATGGCCACTTAACCCACTCTGTGTTTTGGTTCTCAGACATTACGGATTGATTTCACATGCCTTGTGTTTATTTACCTTCCCAGCTCTGGCAGTACGGCCAGTGGGTAGACGTCGTTGTTGATGACAAGCTTCCTGCTATTAAAGGAAAGCTGCTTTTTGTAAAGTCAAAAGACCAAACTGAATACTGGAGTGCGCTCCTGGAGAAGGCTTATGCTAAGTAAGTGTGTGTATTACTATGTCAGTAAATATTACATTATAAATTATGGCTTGGATGATTTTTTTTTTAATCCAATGTAGGCTCTCAGTTAGTAATGCACAGAGAAGTCTTTGAAAGCTCTCATATATCTAATTTAAAGGGTGAACGGTTGCTATGAGAATCTCATTGGAGGTTTTGCCAGTGAAGCCAATGAGGATTTCACAGGAGGAATTGCAGAGTGGTACAGTCTGAACAAAGCCCCGCTGAACCTGTTTAACATCATGGAGAAAGCTCTGTGTCGAGGTTCTCTGCTCAGCACGTACATTTCTGTATGTAATATAGCAGCTTATTATAATTACCAATTGTTTTAATTAAAATTTTATTACAGGAGTTCAGACTGAAAAAAACTTTATTTGATTGAACATTTGGATTTGTTGTTAAAGAATTTTGTTTATTCACACAGGCCAGCAATGATGAAAAAGAACATAAGACTGCAGAGCATCTGGTGAAAAAACATGTCTACTCCATCACGGCTGCACAGAAGGTCAGACACTGAGAAAACACACACTTCTATCCATTTTCTGTATTATTTATCCTACACAGGTTCATGGGGAACCTGGAGTCTATCCCAGGGGTCTTAGGGCACAAGGAGGGGGACAGCCTGTATACACACACACACCACAGATAATTTAAAGATGCCAGTCAGATTGTAACACATGTATTTGGACTGGTGAAGTACAGGGAGAGTGTGTGAGTGAATGAGAGTGTGTGTGTGCCCTGCGATGGGTTGGCATTCCGTCCAGGGTGTATCCTGCCTCGATGCCTAATGGCGCCTGAGATAGGCACAGGCTCCCCGTGACCTGAGAAGTTTGGATAAGCGGTAGAAAATGAATGAATGAAAAGTACAGGGAGAACATACAAAATCCACAACGTTGAAGGTGCGATGCAAATGCGCTAAGAAACCCTGCCCCTAAACAATTCCATTTCTATTTCCACCATTTGGCAGATGCCCTTTTTCAGAGCGATGTACAAAAGTCCTTTGTTAATGTCTCTATTAATGAATACATTAACACTGGTGTGCTAGGTTAGAGACTTAGGACACAATCAACCTAAAACTTTTCGGGGATTTTTTTTTAAATATACACATAAAACAAACAGGGAAAATAAGTGCTTGTTCAAGTGTTTCATTAAGAGCTTCATTTGTTGTCCAACAGCTCTTAAATATACACTCATAAACCAAATATTTTATAAATTTCCAGATATCTTAAAATTGCACACTTACAATCCACTCTCATTCAACAGTATTCATGCTATAGTTACAGGCTATAATCTATAGCACATGGCCACATCACTCATGTACACCTACTGTAAACTACACTCTCTTGACTTAGGAACTTCTGTACAAAGCATACTTACTAGTTCCTTCTTGCTGCTGTAGGTGAAAGTGAGGAAGAGTGATAAAGTCGTAGAATTGCTCCGTCTCAGAAATCCCTGGGGCTACATGGAGTGGAACGGTGCCTGGAGTGATAGGTAAGCTGTTGACTGATCATTGCAAAATGATATAGTTATAAAAATATTTTCTGGGTAAGTAAACACAATCAAACATTGTGTGTTTTAACTCCATAAACTGCCAAAGCTTCATATGTAATCATTATTTTATAATGTTCTACTGGACAAAATCCATCTTGTTTTCATCTTCAGCTCCAAAGAGTGGGATGAAGTCTCACCAGAGGATAAGGCCAAGCTTAATTACTCAGCTAATGATGGAGAGTTTTGGTAAGGATCAGGCACCATTACTTTACTTCAGATTTTTTTGTTTATAACAGCTGGTCCATTCATGTTGCAAATCTCTTTCACAAAGACAAAAGTCACCTTAAAATTACAGTATCAACTGCCTTACAACTCGCTTCCCTCCCATCCCCCCACCCCAGGATGACATATACAGATTACATTCAGCGTTATTCTCAGCTAGATATTTGCAACTTGACTCCAGACACTCCAAGCGATGGTCTGAGATGTTGGAACGCTTGCCAGTTCGAGGGTACCTGGAAAATAGGCACTACGGCTGGTGGGTGCCTGAAACTTGCAGGTGACTGACAAAGTGAGACTAATACCCAACACTATAGAGATTGTGGTAGATAAACATAATTGAAGTCAATATCACAATCATAATATTATAAACATAATAATAATATATTATAACAATTCTGCATTCCATTTACATTGTTGTCTCAACAAAAATCTGGTTCTAATGAGCTTTTGTCAACTTCCACTTCCCTTTGAAACAATTTCCAACTATTACTTTACTAGCTTTGGGCCATAAATAATAATAATAATAATAATAATAATAATAATAATAATAATAATAATAATAATAATAATAATAATAATAATAATAATAATGATGATGATGATGATGATGATGATAATAAAAGCTACAAGCAGCATTTTCAACGCCAAGCACCCAGACTCAGTGAACCAGACATTCACCAACCAAATTTTGTGACACTGCAAGTCGTTGCTGAGATACTGTACAACCTCAGTTCTTGTTTCCCAGCTTCGCTTTGATTTGTTGGCCCATTACTCGCAAACCATTTGAAGTATTAAACATATCTTGGACAATATTTGGGAGTTAACTCTGTAGATTACTTTGGCCAAAATTGCTGGCAATTTGACAAAATTTGTAGAAGACAAAATTCAAGATGATGGAAAAATTAAAATGTAATAAAAAACTTTGTCATATGATGCATTGAATTTGTTTCAGCCCAGGGGATGTGACAAGTTATGATCATAAACATGCTTCTAAATTAAACCCAGATTTGTCCAGGTGGTGGCACTAGATTTTGTACACATTACCCTGTATACACCAGGGCTATCAAGTGTCACGCATTGAGCGTGACAGTCACGCATTTTGGTCTTTTGTCATGCTCTCCTATCACACATTGTATTTCTCATGCAGAAAAACTTACTATTTATCATATATTTAATATGCCGCAGAGCCCAAAATGCATCTGTCTGCACAGTTGTCTCTATGGAACCAGGCAGGAATCAAGCGCGTCTCCCCTGGAGTTCTTAGTCGAGCCTGACACTTATCAGCCAATCAAAAAAGAGTCTACACAATAGCCAATCAGAAAATAGCACTATTGTATATGGGTAAGATTTTACGCAACTTGAGAGCCCTGATACACTCTGTGTCCTTTTGTTACCATGACTTTTGAAATTGTGATCTTTCGGTACCCTTAATTGCATCCTCAACAGCATTCTGATGCTAAAATCTATCAGTAGCTTCACAATGACACCATTTAGGTTGAGCAAAGCATTACAGGGCTTAGTCTCACTGATGGAATCATAAGAATATCCATTCTTCCATCCATTTTCTACCGCTTATCCAGGGTCGGGTCGCGGGGTCAGCAGTCTAAGCAGGGATGCCCAGACATCCCTCTCCCCAGACACTTCCTCCAGCTCTTCCAGGGGAATACCGAGGCGTTCCCAGGCCAGCCGAGAGACATAATCCCTCTAGCGTGTCCTAAGTCTTCCCCAGGGCCTCCTCCCGGTTGGACATGCCCGCAACACCTCCCCAGGGAGTCATCCAGGAGGCATCCGGGACAGATGCCCGAGCCACCTCAGCTGTCTCCTCTCGATGTGGAGGAGCAGCGGCTCTACTATGAGCTCCACCTGAATGACCAAGCTCCTCACCCTATCTCTAAGGGAGCACCCAGCCACCCTGCGAAGGAAACTCATTTTGGCCACCTGTAGCACCTGCAGCAAACCATCCCAGTGCACGCCGGTGGTCCTGATTTGAGGAAACCAACAGGACAACATCATCTGCAAAAAGCATAGACGAAATCCTGTGGTCCCCAAACCGGACTCCCTCTGGCCCCTGACTGCGCCTAGAAACCCTGTCCATATAAATAATGAACAGGACCAGTGACAAAGGACAGCCCTGCCAGAGTCCAATATGCACCGGGAACAAGTCTGACTTACTGCCAGCAATGCAAACCAAACTCCTGCTCCAGTCATATAGGGACCGGACAGTTCTTAGCAGAGGGCCCCGGACACCATACTCCCAGAGCACCCCCCACAGGTCACCACGAGGGACACAGTCAAATGCCTTCTCCAGATCCACAAAGCACATGTGGACTGGTTGGGCAAACTCCCATGTACCCTCCAGCAACCTGCCGAGGGTATAGAGATGGTCCAGAGTTACATGACCCGGACGAAACCTGCATTGTTCCTCCTGAATCCGAGGTTCGACTATCGGCCGAATTCTCCTCTCCAGTACCCTGGCATAGAATTTTCCGGGGAGGCTGAGGAGTGCAATCCCCCTGTAGTTGGAACACACCCTCTGGTCCTCCTTCTTAAACAGAGGGACCACCACCCCAGTCTGCCAGTCCAGAGGCACTGTCCCCAACTGCCACGCAATGTTGCAGAGGTGTGTCAACCAAGACAGCCCCACAACATCCAGAGACTTGAGGTACTCAGGGCGGATCTCATCCACCCCCGGTGCCTTGCCACTGAGGAGCTTGTCAACTACCTAGTGACCTCAGCTTGGGGGATCGACGAGTCCACAACTGAGCCCTCGGCCTCTGCTTCCTCAGTGGAAGTCATGTCGGTGGAGTTGAGGAGAACCTCAAAGTATTCCTTTCACTGTCCAAGAATGTCCCCAGTCGAAGTCAGCAGATTCCCACTCCCACTGTAAACAGTGTGAGCATGGCACTGCTTCCCCCTCCTGAGGCACCGGATGGTTTGCCTTGCTCATAGCCCCCCAGCTCAGCTGTCATGTGTTGGAGCTCACCCCGGTGAACGAGAAGGTCGTTTCCCTGCGCCTTTGGGTCGGGGATAGGTCTCTCACTGTTATTTGCGCTTACGGACCAAATGGCAGTGTAGAGTACCCGACCATCTTGGCGTCTCTGGGAGGGGTGCTGGAAAGTGCTCCGACTGGGGATTCCTTCGTTCTACTGGGGGACTTCAATGATCATGTGGGCATCAACAGTGACACCTGGAGGGGCGTGATTAGACGGAACGCCGCCCCCTGACCTAAACCCGAGTGGTGTTCTGTTATTGAACTTCTGTGCTAGTTACAGTTTGTCCATAATGAACACCATGTTTAAGCATAAGGGTGCCCATCATTGCACGTGGAACCAGGACACCCTAGGTCAGAGGTCGATGATCGACTTTGTGGTTGTTTCATCTGACCTCCGGCCATATGTCTTGGACACTCGGGTAAAGAGAGGTGCGGAGCTGTCAACTGATCACCACCTGGTGGTGAGTTGGGTCCGATGGCAGAGGAGGAAGTTGGACAGACTTGGCAGACCCAAACATACTGTGAGGGTCTGCTGGGAATGTTTGGCAGAGTCTCCTGTCAGAGAGATCTTCAACTCCCACCTCCGGCAGAGCTTCAATCAGATCCCGAGGGAGATTGGAGACATTGAGTCTGAGTGGACCATGTTCTCCTCTTCCATTGTCGACGCGGCTGCTCGAAACTGTGGCCGTAAGGTCTCCGTTGCCTGTCGTGGTGGCAATCCCCGAACCCAGTGGTGGACCCGGATGTAAGGGATGCCGTCAAGCTGAAGAAGGAGTCCTATCGAGCCTGGTTGGCTCGGGGGACTCCGGAGGCAGCTGATAGGTATCGTAAGAATATATTAGCTTTATTCCCTCTAAAATGCAACCGTTTATGTCATTTTTCTTTTGTCTAATTTGTACTTTGATTACACAAATCAGCTTAGCCTATTAACTACAGCTTCTCCTGCAAACTCCTAAGAGCTTTTTATAAAAGATGTATTTTCTATGAAAAATCTGAGAGCCTTGGTTCAGTTCAGTTTGTGTCACAAACAAAAAAGCTCACAATACAGACTGCCAGTTTAAACATGCAGATTATGTAAAGCTTGTATAGTGTGTGTGTGTGTGTGTGTGTGTGTGTGTGTGTGTGTGTGTGTGTGTGTGTGTATAAATGTATTATGTTTATGTATAAATGTTTATTTTTGGTTTCTGCAGCTACGTTCTACACAAACCCACAGTATCGAGTGAAACTGGACATCGACAGTCATGGCGATAACAAATGTTCAGCACTTGTGGCACTGAAGGAAAGTTGATCAGTGCTACTGGAAATTTGTTTGATTTGAAATCATTTGTTTGAAATTGAAATTACTGTTATAATGGCATTATCTTTGGTGTGTGTGTTTTTCTTGCAGGTTCCAGATAAGGTGTGTATTGCATGTAGCAGTAGTGTAATCCATTCCAAAGTAGCTGGTATACTGTGACAAGATCCAGAAGATCTTGAAGGCAGCCTCTGTTCACCTCTACGTTCACACCACATTTGTGACACATACAGTATGAGGCTAAAACTTTGTAGACACTTGAGAATCAAACCTATATGTGCTTTTTGAACATCATATCCCATAACCATGGTCATATTAATATAGAGTTGATCTCCATCTTCCTGTCACTGGTGTTGGGGGAAAGGCTAAGGGCGTTCAGTAAGGGTCAAGCTGTTTGACATAGCATGTCTACATGGTGCTCACTTTGTACATGCTGGGTTTTGGGGCTCTACAGCTCCAGGGAAGGGAAGTCATAATGTTAAAACATGTTTGTGGCTACAGTTTGAGGTAGAAGCCCCTCAATCAGGCTTGGTGAACAGATCCATTAAGGAGAACAGATCCACTTGTCAACCAGACTGTATTTCTTTGCACGGCTTCAATTGCATTGCTTTGGCTGTAACTTACTGTGTTTTGATGTTTTATCATTATACAAACAAATGTGCAAGCAAATTAATTTAGGTTGTTTCATACACAATAGTTGTGTAACCATTATTTAACAGTGTTGCCTTTTTCAACAGTTTTTACTACAAGACCATTTAGGACTTTATACAATGCCAACAAACAAACAAATTTATTGTTATAAATTATCTGGACAATCATTAAACAGTGAATACATCCTGTGCGTTTATACACGTCACTCTGTGTGTTGTGTGTTGCAGTATAAAGGAAAGACGGGCGTCTGCCTTGGACCTGAAGATCTGCAGAGGCCGGTGGCTCAAAGTGAATTTGTGTACAGGCGGGCGGTGTGTCAACGCTTCGACCTTCCACTTGCTGAATACGTCATCATTCCAGCCACTTATGAGTCAAACAAAGAAGCCAATTTCTTGTTGCGCGTGTTTTCTGAGAAGTAGGCTGCCTGATATATACTCAATAAATAAATCAATCAATAAACATGTGCGAATTAGCCAGTAAATACACACAAATTAATCAAATATATATACAAATATGCAACAAATTGAAGCAAATTAACCAATAAATAAACGCAAATCAACTAATAAATATATGCTAATTAACTGCTATATATTTAATTTCTTTTATTACATTTTTATATTTTTTTCAGTTCATTTGAAAGCATATTTCTCATGAATTGCATTACTTGACATACTTTTACAAGGCTTTATATCAAGCCATGTCAAGAAGCTTTTATTGTCATTACAACCATATATAGCTGACGCAGTACATAGTGAAATGAGACAGCGTTCCTCCAGGATCATGGTGCTACATAGAACAACACAGTGCTAAGGACTGATAGTAAGTTGTCCTAGAAACATAAAGTGCAACGTGTGCAAACAGTGCAAAAAAAAATTAAGATTAGTCGCAAAATAAGATTAGATTACAAGAACCAATACGATTACACATGAGATAAGATTAGATTACAAGAACGAATAAGATTAGACACGAGATAAGATTAGATTACAAGAACCAATAAGATTAGACACGAGATAAGATTAGATTACAAAAACCAATAAGATTACACACAAGATAAGATTAGATTCCAAGAAGCAATAAGATTAGACACGAGATAAAATTATATTACAAGAACCAATAAGAGTAGACACGAGGTATGATTAGATTACAAGAACAAATAAGATTAGACATGAGATAAGATTAATTACAAAAACCAATAAGATTAGACACGAGATAAAATTAGATTACAAGAACCAATAAGATTATACACGAGATAAAATTAGATTACAAGAACCAATAAGATTATACACGAGATAAGATTAGATTACGATAGATGGTGCAAGAGACATGCTTTTCTTTAGAAATGTTGTCTCTTTAACCTACTATTTCTATAGCATCCATTTCACTTCTTATCACTCTGATCTCTACAGTAAACAACAAGACAGATTTAAACCACGCCCGAAGGAGGAGAACCCAAAACTTCCTTGAACTCCCTTCTGTAATCACACTGTATCCAAATCGTATTTAAAGTCAGATCCAGAAGTTTAGCAGGTTCAGATATGTCTGGAGTGGCGGTACGTTTGGCTAAGAAGCGAGCCCAGCTTTGGATCTGTTGATGATAGTGGTAATTAAGGGCAGAAGGTCTTGTGAGATGGTCTGGAGCATAGTGGAAGGGAGTGGATCCAATGGGCAGGTGGTAGGAATACTAGATGAGTCGTAAAATCTCTTCTGCTGTGACAGTTGAGAAATGGGACAATGAAGAAGTGGAGGAATCCATACTGTGAGATGTAAGTGCAGTCAGGGCAGATGTGAGGGTCCTGCAGATTTCCTCAATCTTCTCATGCTAAAAAGGGGCAAAATCTTCGGCAGTCAGGGAGGATGTAGAAGGTGGAGCCGGAAGGTTGAGTAGAGAAGAGATGATGATGAGGGTGACGAGGGTTTTGTGATGAAGCTTCAAGCTTTTCCTTGTAGAAGCAAGTCTTGGCAGAAGTCACATCTGAGGAAAACTTGGCCAGGAGTGTATGGTAAGAATCAAAATATGTATAAAGTTGTGATTTCTTTCACTTTCTCTCTGATGGTCTTAGCTCTCTTCGATTGTTGCGTAGCACATCTGAAAAAAGGAGCAGAACAAGAAGTTTTCTTGGGTTAAGTGGACAGAGGGGTGAGAAAGTCCATAGTGTGACAAACTACAGAGGAAGGGGAGACAGAGTGAAGGTTGTGGCGGGTGAGTGCGAGGGGGTGAGTGGTAGTTTTAGGTAGGATAGGGAGAGTGATGGTGAAGGATACCAGGTGATGATCAGAGACATGTAGTTGGGTAGCAGTCATGTCTGTAGCTGGAGAAGGACGGGTGAAAACCAGGTCCAGGACATTGCCTCCTTTGTGTGTGGGGATGTAGCTGTTGAGTGTCAGGGCGAATGAGTCGAGAAGAGTCAGGAGAGAAGAAGATTGAAGCTTGTCAGAGGGGAGGTTGAAATCACCAAGCACTGTCAGAGGGGAGCTATCGGAAGGGAAAGCACTAAGCAATGTGTCCATTTCTTCCAGGAAGTCTCCTAGGGGACCAGGAGGGCGGTAGACAACAATGGTAACAAGGTTGATTGGAGAGGTAACTGAAATGGCATGGAATTCAAAAGAGGAGATGGTTAAATGACACAAGAGGAGAGATGTAAAGCACCATCTCTTTGATAACAATATACCTGTAATACCACCCCTCATGGTGAGTGAGAGAAAGCATATGCAGAGGATTATGCAGCTGGTGTAGCAGTGTTCTGTGGGGATATCCAGGTTTCTGTTAGCGCAAGGAAATCAAAGGAGTAATGGGAAGATAAAGCAGAGATAAAATCAGCTTTCTTTACAGCAGACTGGCAATTCCAGAGCCCACCTACCACCACTGTTTGAGACTTACACAACAGAGGAGGGTAGATGAGATTACCTGGATTGTGACCTCTGCTCTGTGGACGAAAGCATCTGTGACAGAAGGTACAGAGATGGGTTTGAGGCACATATCTGCAGTCAACCAAGAGTAAGATTTAAGGTATGTTAGAATATATCAAACAGTACTAGACACTTGTGTTACAATGTGTTAGAGAGAAACTTACAAACCGGGGAACCTTCAATGTAAATGAGTAATCCCTGCCCACAATTCACGCCTTAAGGGAGACTGAAACTAATCCCGATTAATCAGTTGATAGAACAACTAAGCAAAGACAAACACTATAAGATCAACAATGGTATAGAATATAACAAAATTCAAATCACACTACTCTAGAGCAAAGTGAGTTAAGCAGATAGTACACAAAAGTCAGGAACCTCCTTTACCAGAAGACAATATATTCAAATGAAGAGAATTAAAGCACACTGAAGAGTGGGTTGGTTCACCTTCAATTTATATGAGTAAGCCCTGCCCACAATTCACTATTTCCAAGTCAAGGTGGTTAGATGTCACATTACCATGAACTCTGTGATTAAATTTAACGGGTTTTGTGCTGATTGTGCAGGAGTAACACCCGGATCCAAAGCCCTTTGTTTGATGTACTGTAATGTGGATGGATTACAACACTCAGCTTAGGCTACATTACCAGCCATATGGCATGTAAGTGTTTAGCACCATGGCGTAACTCTTTTTCAGTTTTGCTTTGGGGGTTTTTCAGGGTGATAATCAGCACAGCGTGTCAGAAATTTAATATTGTACGATCACCTATCATCTTATTTGACACCCAGAGACTAAAAACAATGGATCTTCAAGTGACGGTGAAGACCTACCTTTTCCTGTATTTAATAAAAACTCCCAACAGAGTTTTAGGTTGATGGTAACCCAAATCTGTAACCTACGACTAAGACTTCAAAGCACATAAAGGCCACTTCCAAATGTCGTAAATGTAAATGCAGCTGATATCAGGAGGATGTCAGACATCCTAGCGGCGTCACAAATGAACTGAGGGTTTGGACAAAGCTCCTTAAAATCATCAAAGGAAAAAGAAAGAATGATCTTGTCAGAAGGTGTTGATTTAATTTTCTTTAACTGCAGCTTGGGCAATTTTTTGTAGTAATGAGTATGTTCTAGTAACTTAGGTTCAAAAACGTATTCACAGGGACTTGAATGGTGGACACACCACATAATACTGTACATCAAAATGTCCAAAAATGCACATTAAGTTACAGAAGAGTTTGTGGTTTCTCAGTTGTGACAAACTCAATTTTATTCTTCTTATTCACTTCAAGAAAGAAGGGGAAAAAGAAAGGAGGATTAGGGAATGATTGTTTATAATGTTTATAACACATCATAACAGGAACCAAGCTGTTTTGTGAGTCTTCCACAACATTAAATGTAACTATAAATGTTTAAAAATTATCATTTTTAATCAACAAAGAACTGCCATCTTTGAGGACATGCTGTTAAGGAGGAATAACAAGTTAGTGCTCTACCAGCAGCCATTATGCCATTCATTTGTTAAAAGTGGGGTGTACGTTGTTTGAGAAATGCTTCAGAAAACTGAGTCGGGCTAAGAAACAAAACAAACGTGTAGCTAATTAGCAGAAAGGGGCGTGTATTGTCAAAATGCTGTGGAGAGAGTGTGCAGTGTGCATGTGTGACATTAGCAGAAAGCGATTGAAACATTGACATGGCAGATAAAAATGAAAAGCAAAAAAAGGCTTACGATGAGGCAAGAAGTAGGACCCGTGTTAATATAGGATCAGCTTTCCAGCGCTGGATAGAACTGAAGGAGCGGGAAGGCCTGCGACTGGACGCCGAGGGACTCAAGTAAAGTTGGCCGCATATTCACAGATTCGAATTTCCCGAGTCAATAACTCCTGAGCTAAATGCTCTTATTACATACATAACACCTCTTTTCTATGGTAGTAATGTAGTGAGGCAGATACAAACCAATTTTACTCAAAATTCCTCCGTGGTGGACAAGATACACAAATCTCTATGTGCGGATGACTGAGAGACAGATTCCAAGGGACCGTCAGCAAAGTGCAAAACCTGAAAAGCGAACACTTCACTTCACGGTAATACACTGTACCTAATTCAGCTCACACATCACTGATGTCCTGATAATTATACTACAACCCTACAGGACTCACATTTATGGACTTACTAAACTCACTTGGGCTCAAACAAAACATCACTAGTGCAACTCATCGACGTAACCACACACTAGATTTAATAATATCACACAGAATAGAAGTCACTGATATAGATATCATACCTCAAAGTGATGACATCACAGACCATTACCTCATAATGTACACACTACCTATAGAACAGACTAACTGTGTCTCACCACGTTATCGACTCGGTAGAACCATTATTCCGACCACCAAAGACAGATTCACAAATAACCTGCCTGATCTGTCTGGACTTCTTAATGTACCCTCAAACTCAAACGACCTAGATGCAATGACTAACAGCATAGACGCTATATTCACTAGCACATTAGACACTGTTGCCCCAGTCAGATTACAGAAGGTTAGAGATAAAACACTTGCACCATGGTATAATAGTCATACTCACACCCTCAAGAGGGAGACCCGTAACCTCGAACGGAAATGGAGAAAAACTAAATTAGAGGTGTTTAGAATTGCGTATAAGGACAGTATGTCCAGCTACAGACAGGCTCTAAAAGCTGCTAGGGCTGAGCACCTGAGCAAACTCATAGAAAATAACCAGAACAATCCCAGGTTTTTATTTAGCACAGTGGCTAGTTTAACAAAAAATCAGAAATCTGAACACACTATTCCATCACATTTCAGTAGTGAGGACTTTATGAGATTCTTCACTGATAAAATCGAAAGTATCAGGAATAAAATAGGTGACGCTCAACATATGAGAGCAACCAGTGACACAATCTCACCTAAGGCTTTGCACAGCTTTACAAGTACAGGACAGGAAGAGTTAGATAAACTTATTACTACAGCTAAATCAACAACATGTTCACTAGACCCCATCCGAACTAAACTACTGAAAGAAGTGTTACATAAAGCTGGTGAGCCTCTTCTTAATATCATTAACTCCTCGTTATCTTTAGGTTACGTCCCGAAGTCTTTTAAGTTGGCAGTTATTAGGCCACTCATCAAAAAACCTAACTTAGACCCTAATGAACTATCAAATTACAGACCTATCTCACACCTTCCGTTTATGTCTAAAATACTTGAAAAGGTTGTGTCTGTTCAACTGAGCTCCTTCTTACAGGAGAGCAACATCCTTGAAGAGTTTCAGTCAGGTTTCAGGCCCCATCATAGCACAGAAACTGCACTTGTTAAAGTTACAAACGACTTGTTCTTAGCTTCGGACCAAGACTGTATGTCACTATTAGTTCTACTTGACCTTAGTGCTGCATTCGACACTATAGATCACAACATTCTTCTAGATCGCTTACAATATTACACAGGTATTCATGGTCAGGCTTTAAGCTGGTTTAGATCCTACCTGTCTGACCGATACCATTTTGTAGAATTAAATGGTGAATCCTCCAGTTTACTACCCGTTAATTATGGGGTCCCTCAAGGATCAGTTCTAGGACCTCTGCTTTTCTCTATATACATGCTTCCATTAGGGAACATTATTAGAAGACATGGGATTAGTTTCCATTGTTATGCTGATGACACACAGTTATATATCTCATCAAAACCAGATGAAATAGCCACAGTGTCCAAATTAACTCAGTGCCTTAGAGAGATAAAAGACTGGATGAGCTGCAACTTTCTATTGTTAAACTCTGATAAGACAGAAATACTACTCATAGGTCCAAAAACCAGTGCACATAAACTCTCACAACTTAACTCCCATTTAGAGGGATGTACTGTTACTAGTAGCTCGAGAGTGAAAGACCTCTGTGTTATATTAGACAGTAACTTGTCTTTTAAAAATCATATTGCCCATACTACCAAAACAGCCTTCTTCCACCTTAGAAACATTGCCAAGCTGAGAAACATCCTGTCTGTATCTGATGCTGAGAAGCTAGTTCATGCCTTCATGACCTCTAGACTGGACTATTGTAATGCATTACTAGGTGGTTGTCCTGCATCTTTAATAAATAGGTTACAGTTAGTCCAAAATGCAGCTGCCAGAGTTCTCACTAGGACAAGAAAGTATGACCATATAACCCCAATTTTATCATCTCTACACTGGCTACCTGTTAAGTATAGAATTGACTACAAACTGCTGCTACTTACGTACAAGGCTCTTAATGGTTTAGCTCCCATGTATCTAACTAGTCTTCTAACACGTTACAATCCTTCACGCTCTCTGAGATCACAAAACTCAGGGCTTCTGGTAGTTCCCAGAATATCTAAGTCTACTAAAGGTGGTAGAGCATTTTCTTATTTAGCTCCCAAACTTTGGAATAGTCTTCCTGATAGTGTTCGGGGCGCAGACACACTTTCCCAGTTTAAATGTAGATTAAAAACTCATCTCTTTAGTCAGGCGTACACATAATACATCCCATAATATCATGCACCAGTACATCAGACCAGCACATTTTTATGAACAGCAGATATGTTAATCCCTTTCCACTGCTTCTCTCTTTGTACCCATCCCGAGGCATCCAGACACTGTACCAGCTCCCAACGTCCTCTGTGGGACGAAGCCTTTGGACGTCCACTGAGCCGAGGCCGACTCTAAGAATCCTGAGACATCTCCAGTTAGACTCTGTGGTACTCAGGAGATCAGAAGTCCTTGAACCTCACACCAATACAACATTTAACTGACTGTATATTACAATCACACCCCCAGTGTCACCCATATGAGGATGGGTTCCCCCTTGAGTCCGGTTCCTCTCAAGGTTTCTTCCTTTACCAATTTAAGGGAGTTTTTCCTTGCCACTGCTGCCTGAGTCATCTCAGACTTGCTCATAGGGGAATAAATACATACACATTGTGAACTACATACATCTAATAATAATCTAGAATTTTTATTCTGTTAATTCTTATTTCTTTTATTATTCGTTAATTCCTTTATCATTAATTATGTTTACCTTCTGCTCTGTGTTTATGTTCTGTAAAGCTGCTTTGAGACAATGTCTATTGTAAAAAGCGCTATACAAATAAACTTTTTTTGAATTGAATTGAATTGAATTGAACCCTTATTTGGGGAATATTTATTTTTGTATATCCTTTATGATTTTTTTAATATCAAAATAATTCCATAACTTTATTGTGGAAATGAAATTAAATAAATTCACTGTAATACAATGTACTGTCACCAAATTCACCGCACACATTACTAATGTCCTGATAGTTATACTACAACACTTATTTAGGGGAAATGTGTTTTACTTTTTGGGGAATTATTTTCATATTTAAAAAAAAATTATAAAATGATACAAAAAGACATTTCCCACAAATAGTAACAGCGTTTAGCTCAGGAGTTATTGTCTCGGGAAATTCAAATCTGTGAATATGCGACCAACTTTACTTAAGACACTGAAGTTGCTTTTTTCCTCCTCGATAGATGAGTAACGTTGCTTTTGCTTTGTTTCACAGAACTAATATATGCTGTCCTTTGCTGTTCTGTGCTTTGCATGAAGCAAGATGCAAGATGACGCCGCAGATGGCTGCCTCGGTACAACTGTCTCTAGTACTTTTTTCTTTTTGTTTACTTTCTGTGTGTTTGGTTATCCCACTGTTATAACTTACACTAGTTTTCACAAACCCGGATAGTTTTTTGGAAACCTTAGTTGGAGGAGCAGCTGTGCTCTATGGTACATGGAGGAGACGCTGGTTGGTGTACAGATGTCACAGTGCTGAATAAATACTGCAGCCCAAACCTGGAATCAATGTTCATAAACTGTAAACCATTTCAGTCACCGTGGGAATTCTCCTCATTCATTCTGAACTCATTCATTCTGACTGCAAAACCTGGCAATACTCCAAATTCTCTTTTTATTATTCTTGGAGACTTTAACAGGGCAAAACTAACACTTGAACTTCCAAAATACAGACAGCATATAAATTGTCCCATGAGGGAGAAAAATACATTGGATCATTGCTACACAATTCTTAAGGACACATATCACTCTGAACTCTGATCACTGTTTGGTCCACATTATTCCAACATACAGGCAGAAACTTAAATCTACTAAGCCTTTAGTAAAAACAGGTGATGATATGGACCAGTGAGGCAAAGCAGGAACTACAAGACTGTTTTAACTGCACTGATTGGAGTATCGTTGAGGCTGGAACTGACAGCCTGGATGAACTGATGGACACTGTGACATTGTACATCAGTTTGTGTGAAGACGTGTGTGTGACAACCAAAACCTTCTGCAAATACAGTAACAACAATCCATGGTTCACAGCCAAATTGAAAAAACTTCGACAACCCAAGGAAAATGCCTACATAGTTGAGGGCAATAACTCTATATAAGCAGGCCAGGAACCTACTGACAAAGGAGATCAGAATAGCTAAAAGAAGCTACTCTAAAAAGCATGTTTTCAGGTAACAACCCTGTGTCAGTGTGGAAAGGCCTGCAAGACATCACAAACTACAAGAGTCGCCCCCCCCATCTCCCACTGAAGCAAACAAAGACCTGGCTGATGACCTCAACACCTTCTACTGCAGGTTTGAGAACAGCATCTTCACACCTCCCATCCAACCCAGCCCACTGATTGACATCACACCTTTGGGCACCCCATTAACAACTTTTCCCAGCAATCAAGTTGCACTCACGATTTGTGAAGAGGGTGTGAATCGGCTCTTTCAAAGACAGAAGACAAGGAAAGCTCCCGGCCCAGAGGGGGTCTCCCCCTCCTGTCTCAAAGCATGTGCTGATCAACTGGATCCTATCTTCACCCATATCTTCAACAGATCTCTGGAGCTGTGTGAAGTCCCCTCCTGATTTAAACTCTCCACAATCATCCTGGTCCCCAAGAAACCCTCCATCACTGGACTGAATGACTACAGGCCTGTCACTCTGACATCTGTTGTCATGAAGACCTTTGGTATTGGCCCACCTAAAAACTGTCACGGAACAGATCTTGGATACCCTACAATTTGCCTACCGTGCAAACATATCAGTGGACGATGCAGTCAACATTGGACTGCACTACATTCTGCAACACCTGGACTGCCCAAGGGACATACGCCCGGATCCTGTTTGTTGACTTCAGTTCGGCATTTAATACGATAATTCCGGATATTCTCCACTCCATACTCCTAAGGCTCACTATACCCCCTTCCATCTGTCAGTGGATCACCAGCTTCCTGACAGACAGGAAACAACAGGTATGATAAAGACACATTTCTTTCCATTAGTTGCCTGGGTTGCGTATTTATGTGTGGGCAGAGCTATCAATACTGGGGTGGGACCCATTTGGGTTAGGGGTGTGTTTGTTTTGCTGATTTGAAATGACAACATTGGCTTTCAACACCCCACCTTTAATTATTTTAGTTATAACAGCATATTGCTATGTTAGTTTTAGCTGCCTCCAAGGTTTGGCTCTAAATGAGCTATTGTGTGTCATTGCCTGTTATTAATAATTAATTGATTTCTAAGTAAAGCACACAGGATCATTATACGGTGTGGTAGTTTTGTGTTATATAGTATTTGTATATTATATTGATATCAGTCACCTCTTAACAATGCACTGCTCTGGGTAAGAAGTTTGGTGATGAGTTTAGTTTGGAGTTATTCTGAAGCTATACACAATACATTGGTGATACATTAAAGTACTGTCTGATCTCCACAATAGGGAAAGAATACCAACATTGTCTAAATTGAATATGAAAAAATGCCCCAAAGGTACAGATTATCTATCACTTGCCATCATAGTTCTTACCGATGGCCTTTTCCACTCCACTCCTGTGGTCTTGGAGGAATATCGTCCCAGCTGGTTGTATCCTAGAGAGCGGGCTTCAGCAGGGAACGTGGAGTCACAGAAGAGTTTGCCACTGTCCAAGCACTCACGTTGCAGCTTCTCAAAATCCTGGTTATTGAAAGGAATGGCATTGTCATTGCCTCCCAGTCCTTCCTCTTTGTCCTTCCTTTTGGCCAGCACATGGGCTATGTTAGACATCTTGATACAAGTCGGTCTCGGGTGCTAGTCTTCAAAGAGCGTGGTAAAGAGTGTTTGCATCGCTGTGCAGCTTGACTGAGCTTATGCTCAGGTTGGGAAGGGCAGAGGGCAGAGGGTGGGGAAAGGGGCAGGGCATGGCAGGTAAAAGTGTGTACCTGTCAGCAGGTTGTCTGCCATCTTGTGGATGAATTGAATCAGTGAATCACTGAGCACACATCAAGTTCTCCTGGCATGCCAGACCAAAATTAAAGTAAAGAACAAAGTGCAAAGACATTCCATTCACCATCAGGAAACATCTTTATTCATTAGGTTTCTCTATTAGTCACGTATCTGTGAATATATGTGTGGTGGCCTGAAAAACCCTTTCACCTGCCTTTTGAATTGATTTCCTGTTGCATGTACAGTGGTTTGAGGAGGTAAAGAAACATCTGACCTACATAGATACACCAAATATACCAAACTGACAGAAGATAAACACTGGTTAATATGACCATCAGGCTATTATGTATTATAGGCTATAACAAAAGGCTACAGTCATTATGTATTTAATGGTACTTTCTAGAGAAAATTATGGAACATTATTCAATGTAAAACTAATCATTATTATTTAAAAAAAACAAAAACTTAATTTCATTTGTTGCATTAGATTTTCCTAGTATTTTACATTCTGTGTTTGTTTATTGCAACATTAATTATTAGTATTCTGTTTTCTATAATTTTATTTGAATTTCTCAGGAATCCACACCCCCAGAAGAAGAGGAACCAAAACTTAGTGATCCTCACTTTAACGACATCGTTTTATCACACACGTCTCAACAGAAGGCAGAAACATATCCGTATCAAGGTACCTGAATCAGGACTACGAGGTCCTCTGGAGACAATGTCTGAGGGAAAAGAACCTTATGGCACTGTTTTCCTTCAAAACCCCCCACACCCGCCCCCACACACAGTGCACATCTTTTAAAGGTGGTTTAGCTTCCCTTTTTTTTTCTGTTTGTAAACCATCTGTTTGAAACTCACTGAACAAATTCATTGTCTTTTACCAGGGAACAGAAGTCATGAGAGGCCATGCAACATATTTTTTTTCTTTCTTAATTTCTTGCGATCTTGTGAAAACAATTTTACTTTAAATGTAATACAATTCGTCGCAGTCGGGCGGAATCCTCGTATCTCCAAAACCATTATTTTTCAGGAAATAAAAAAACGCCGTATTTTAATGAGTTACATTGTATTTTTAAAGTTGTTATTATACCTTATATTGCTATCATATACTGTTGTGTACCAACATTAACACAGCATTTTCCCAAAGTCATGTTTTATCGGAGCTACAAGCTTTATGACTTGGGAGCAGGGAGATACGAGATTATGCTGTCATTGATAAGAACGGTACGGACACAGACGTCGCTTCTGCCAGCAGTGTTCAATAAAGTCTGCGGTCTCGTTGAGCCTTTTGACAAGAGAAAATGCTTCAATAGTTAACCAAAGCTAATGACTGTAGTTACATACATCTTTCTAAACTCTATTTTAAAGGTTTAAGAGCTATAAGTGATGCAATACAAAAGACATTAAGCTGATTAGGCTGTCTAATAGGTGGAAATTAGTCTATTCTGCTTATTAGTGTAATCCGCAAACTTACCTTCGTGGCTCACGGGTTTCTTTCTGCACAGAAGAATTACAGCTAACAAAACAGGCCTACTCAAATGTATCTAACCTAACTATTTTCACTTGTTAGTGTCCAAAAAACAGTGTTTTCCATGCACAGTGCCAAGAGAGGCATTGTCTATAAGTAGGCTGACTTAAAGTCATTAAAATAATAATAAAAACAAAAATTTAATAGTGGTATCCAAAACATTCAATTTAATTGAAATATTATATTAAAAACATTTTAAAATGTCAATGACCATGTATAATAATGCTTTCAGCTCTCAGTCTTTTCCTTGGAGGTGCATCTTCCTCAGCGTCTAAGCACAAATTCAAAACTTCAAAATACACACACAAACCAAACGTGCATTAATGAGTTACATCTTTATAAACTGTTAACAGTGACGGCTAGCTAACACTTTATAATAACTTTCACTTATAAGTTACTTATAAGTTATTATTTTTGAAATGTTTTGAAGACATTTACCTCAGTAGACATGTTGATTCATTGAGACTCTTAATCTTGAGGAGAAATATGCCGCGAAGCTCTAACGCGGAGTGAAGAAGAGGTGGAGTTAAGAGATTTGTGCTCAAGCAATTTTCAAGACTTAATATTGGTTAATAACTTGCAAGAATAACAGACCCACATGGGGACTGACCAATAGCATCAATATGTGAAAAAATATGAAATTGACTAAATTTGGACATAGGTTTCCGCACGACAGCGACGAATTACATGGTTTGACTTGCAAACAAGTACCATTAGTGCTGCTCTCATGTAATAAGTTAAATAAATAAATGATTACTGGAAAATAATAAATTTGATTCTTCAAAGAGCTTGGTAAAGTGTGTTTGCATCTCTGTGCAGCTTGACGGAGCAGCTTGACGGAGCTTATGCTCAGGTTGTGAAGGGCTGAGGGCAGAGGGTGGGGAAAGGGGCAGGGCATGGCAGGTAAAAATGTGTACCTGTCAGCAGGTTGTCTGACATCTTGTGGATGATTTGAATCAGTAAATCACTGAGCACACATCAAGTTCTCCTGGCATTCAAGACCAAAATTAAACTAAAGAACAAAGTGCAATCAGAATCAGAATCAGCTTTATTGCCAGGCATGTTTTCACATGCGAGGAATTTGTTTTAGTGCCAGAAGCTCCACAGTCTAACAGAATGACATATACAGTGTAATTGTATGTACACATTTACAGATGTGAAATGTGCAGTTTAAATATACATATGAAATATACATATACAAATATAGACAATTGTATGTACAAATTTGCAAGTGTGAGAAATTTGCAATTGAGGTATACAATATAAACAATTTGTATGTACACATGTGCAATTGTGAAATAGTAAACATTTAGACAATATGTATGCATGTATGTACAGATGTGCGAGTATGAAATGTGCAATTGAGGTAACATCCTGTGGCAGGTTGAACTTCTTCAGCTGACGAAGGAAGTACAACCTCTGCTGAGCCTTTTTCACAACGGAGTCAATGTGAATGTCCCACTTCATTTCCTGGGAGATTGTGGTTCCCAAAAATCTGAATGACTCCACTGCTGTGACAATGCTGTCCATGATGGTTAGTGGGGGAAGAGCAGGGGGGTTTCTCCTGAAGTCCACTATCATCTCCACTGTCTTGAGCGTGTTCATCTCCAGGTTGTTAAGGCTGCACCAGACAGCCAGCTGCTCAACCTCCAGTCTGTAAGCAGACTCGTCACTGTCCTGGATGAGGCCGATCAGTGTGGTGTCGTCTGCAAACTTCAGGAGCTTGACAGAGGGGTCATTAGAGGTGCAGTCATTTGTGTCGCACTAGCTGCTGCCTGTCTGTCAGAAAGCTGGTGATCCACTGACAGACAGAGGAGGGCACGGAGAGCTGGGTTAATTGGGGCTGTATCAGGGATGGGATGATGGTGTTGAAAGCAGAGCTGAAGTCCACAAACAGGATCCTCACATAAGTCCCTGGTCTGTCCAGATGCTGCAGAACATAATGCAGTCCCATACCTGTTTGCTCTGTAGGCAAACAGCAGGGGGTCCAGTAAGGGTCCAGTAATGTCAAAGCAAAGACATTCCATTGACCAATAGGAAACATCTTCATTCGTTAGGTTTCTCTATTAGTCACGCACCTGTGAATATATGTGTGGTGGCCTGAGAAACCCCTTCATCTGACTTTTGAGTTTATTTCCTGTTGCATGTACAGTGGCTTGAGAAGGTAAAGAAACATCTGACTTACATAGATATACCAAATATACCAAACTGACAGAAGATAAACACTGGTTAATATGACCATCAGGCTATTATGTATTATAGGCTATAACAAAAGGCTACAGTTATTATGTATATATTTAATGGTATTTTCTAGAGAAAATTATGGAACATTGTTCATGGAAAAACTTATCATTATTATTACTTAATTTCATTTGTTGCATTAGATTTTCCTAGTATTTTACATTCTGTGTTTGTTTATTGCAACATTCATTATTAGTATTCTGTTTTCTATAATTTTATTTGAATTTCTCAGGAATCCACACCCCAGAAGAAGAGGAACAAAAACTTAGTGATCCTCACTTGGACAACAATTTTGTCACACATGTCTCAACAGAAGGCAGAAACATGTCTGTATCAAAGTACCTGGATCAGGACTACGAGGTCCTCCGGAGTCAGTGTCTGAGGGAAAAGAAACTATTCTGCGATCCTCATTTCCCAGCTGTGCCTGAGTCTCTGGGCTTTAATAAATTAGGACCCAACTCACACAAGACTAGGGGGGTGGAATGGAAAAGGCCTGGGGTAAGTGCTGTTGAATTCATCCTCAACACCCTTTTTAGTGCTTTTTTTTATATAAAGACTTTGGTTTTTGGAAAAACCTCAAAGTGAATTTGGATGCTGAAAAAATATATTGAATACAGATAACTGCGGTATGTGGTGGGGTGTGAACTTTACAACAGTACATAAATACTTGTATAATCCTAAATGTGAAGTTTGTAATTTTTATTGCAGGATTTATGTCAGAAACCTCAGTTCATCATCGCAGGAGCCACACGTGCCGATGTCTGTCAAGGACAACTGGGTAAAAAAAATTACTAAAAAAAAAACCTCATTATTTAGGTCTATATTATTGTATTGTGTAATATAAAACACACCCACATACAGGTGTGCGCATCTTTTAAAGGTGGTTTAACTTCTTTTTTTGTGTGTGTTTGTAAACCACCAGTTTGAAACTCACTGAACAAATTCATCAAGTCTTTTACCAGGAAACAGAAGTCAGAAGAGGCCATGCAACAAATATATATTTTTTCTTTCTTAATTTCTTGCAATCTTCAGAAAACAATTTTTAATTTGAAATGTAATACAATTACAGTACATGGTTTGTCTTGCAAACAAATACCTTTAGTGCTGCTCTCATGTAATAAGTTAAGTAAATAAATGATGTGGAAAGCTGTTACTGGTAAAATAATAAATTTGATTCTAATGAGTAAATAGCCAATGACCTTTGACCCTTCTAGGTGACTGCTGGCTGATGGCGGCTATTGCTGATCTCACTCTGGACAAAAAAATTCTCGCTCGTGTGATTTATCCTGAACAGAACTTTAAGGATAAGGATAAGTATGCTGGCATCTTTCACTTTCAGGTAAATCATAAAGCTCACCTTTAAAATTCATATTTCAGTTGAAATTTGTTCATCTGTCCTAAAGAGTACTAAAAATCGAAATAGTAAAAACAAAAAGTTGAAAAATATCTAAGAATAAAATTTTAGTACAATGAAACAATAATAATTGCTATACAGATGGGAAAAAGAAGAAAGTGTATTGAAATATATAATATATTAAAATGTATATATTAATGCAGGACAGAGGAAGTTCACGTAGAAAGGTAGAATTTCTGAACAACTCAAGGGTTCAAGGACTTTTTACTCATGATTCTATGAACTTCTGTATGAGATGTGGTACAAAAGTGGTTAAGATGTTACTATGATTGGAAGGTTGGGAGTTTAAATTTGCTAGGATTGCTGGGGTTGTACCCTGACCTCTTCCCTATGGCCACTTAACCCACTCTGTGTTTTGGTTCTCAGACATTACGGATTGATTTCACATGCCTTGTGTTTATTTACCTTCCCAGCTCTGGCAGTACGGCCAGTGGGTAGACGTCGTTGTTGACGACAAGATTCCTACTATTAAAGGAAAGCTGCTTTTTGTGAAGTCTAAAGAACAAACTGAATTCTGGAGTGCACTCCTGGAGAAGGCTTATGCTAAGTAAGTGTGTGTATTACTATGTCAGTAAATATTACATTATAAATTATGGTTTGGATGATTTTTTTTAATCCAATGTAGGCTCTCAGTTAGTAATGCACAGAGAAGTCTTTGAAAGCTCTCATATATCTAATTTAAAGGGTGAATGGTTGCTATGAGAATCTCATTGGAGGTTTTGCCAGTGAAGCCAATGAGGATTTCACAGGAGGAATTTTAGAGTGGTACAGTCTGAACAAAGCCCCGCTGAACCTGTTTAACATCATGGAGAAAGCTCTGTGTCGAGGTTCTCTGCTCAGCACGTACATTTCTGTATGTTACATAGCAGCTTTATTACCTGAAACAATTATTATTTGAATTAAACTTATATTATAGGAGTTCAGACTGAAAAAAACTTTACCTGATCGAACATTTGGATTTGTTGTTTTTATTTGTTTATTCACAGGCCAGCAATGATGAAAAAGAACATAAGACCGCAGAGCAGCTGGTGAAAAGACATGCCTACTCCATCACTGCTGCACAGAAGGTCAGACACTGAGAAAACACACACTTCCATCCATTTTCTGGAGCTTTTATCCTACACATGTTCATGGGGAATCTGGAGTCTATCCCAGGGGTCCTAGGGCACAAGGAGGGGGGACAGCCTGGAGACACACACACACACACACACACACACACACACACACACACACACACACACACACACACACACACACACACACACACACACACACACACACACACACACACCACAGATAATTTAAAGATGCCAGTCAGCCTGTAACACATGTTTTTGGACTGGTGAAGTACAGGGAGAAAATGCAAAATCCACAACGTTGAAGGTGCGATACAAATGTGCTAAGCCACTCTGCCCCTAAACAATTCCATTTCTATTTCTAGCATTTGGCAGATGCTCTTATCCAAAGTGACATACAGTACAAAAGTGCTTTGTTAATGTCTCTATTAATGAATACATTAACACTGGGTTCCTAGGTTAGATATTTAGGACACAATCAACCTAAAACTTTTCAGGGATTTTTTTTTAAATATACACATAAAACAAACAGTATTCATGTTATAGTTACAGGCTATAATCTATAGCACATGGCCCAAATCTCAGACCCACCCAGGCCACATTACTCCTACTGTAAACTACACTCTCTTTACTATTTATTAGGAACATCTGTACAAAGCATACTTACTGGTTCCTTCTTGCTGCTGTAGGTGAAAGTGATTAAGACTGATAAAGTCGTGGAATTGCTCCGTCTCAGAAATCCCTGGGGCCACCTGGAGTGGAACGGTGCCTGGAGTGATGGGTAAGCTGTTGACTGATCATTGCAAAATGATATAGTTTTAAAAATACTTTGTGGGTAAGTAGTTATACAATCAAACATTGCTTGTGTTTTAATTCCATAAACTGCCAAAAGTTCCATCTTGTCTTTATATTCAGCTCCAAAGAGTGGGATCAAGTCTCACCAGAGGATAAGGCCAAACTTCATTACTCAACTGATGATGGAGAGTTTTGGTAAGGATCAGGCACCATTACTTCTTATTTTACTTTTTCTCTCTCTCTTTTTTTTTTTTTTTTTTTTTTACAATAGTTGGTCCATTTACCTTGTAAATCTCTTTCACAAAGACAAAAGTCACCTTAAAATTACAGTATCAACTGCATTTCACTAACAGTCCATTCTTTATGGAACACATTTATACCTGATTATTCATGTAATCAATTAGATTAATTAAATACTAGTTAAATAATTAAAATCTCTCTCTCTCTCTCTCTCTCTCTCTCTCTCTCTCTCTCTCTCTCTCTCTCTCGCCCTCTCTCTCTCTCTTCCCCTTCCCCTTCCCCTTCCCCTTCCCCTTCCCCAGGATGACATATGCAGATTACATTCTGCGTTATTCAAGGCTAGAGATTTGCAACTTGACTCCAGACACTCCAAGTGATGATCTGATATGTTGGAACACTTGCCAGTTCGAGGGCTCCTGGAAAATAGGCAGTACAGCTGGTGGCTGCCTGAATTTCCCAGGTGACTACAAATAAAATAAAATACATAAAATTGCTGGCCTCTGAGAACAACATCTAACTATTCTCACAGTCAAACTGATTACTAAACACACACCTGGACTCACAGACAGCACATCACACACAGTGTAAATACCCCATTTTGTACCCAATGCCCTGTGTACACTGTACACTCTGTCATTTTGTTACCATGTATTTTGAAACTGTGATCTTTGTGTACCCTCAATTGTGTCCTAAACAGCATTCTGATGCTAATATCTATCAGTAGCTTCACAATGAGACCATTAAGGATGAGCAAAGCATTACAGTGCTCGGTCTCACTGATGGCATCATAAGAATATATTAGCTTTATGCTGTATTCCACCGTTTATTTCATTTATCTTTTGTGTAATTTGTACTTTGATTACACAAATCTGCTTAGCCTATTAACTACAGCTTCTCCTGCAAAATCCTTAGAGCTTTTTATAAAAGATGCAGGGTTCTTAAGTGTAACACATTAATCGTGACAGTCACTCATTTCGGTCTTTTGTCATGCTCTCCTGCCACATATTATATTTCTCACACAGAAAAACTTACTATTTACCATATATTTAATAAGCCGCAGCGCCCAAAATGTATCTGTCCGCACCGCTCTCTCTATGGAACCGGGCAGGAATCAAGCGCATCTCCCCTGAAGTTCTTAGTCGACCACTTATCAGCCAATCAAAAAAGAGGCTACACAATAGCCAATCAGAAAATAGCTCTATTGTATCTAGATAGGATTTAACACAACAACCAATGAAAAAAAAAGCATATCCTGGAATTGTTTGGCATCATCCTCGTTCACCCACAGAGAAAACCACTAGAGCTGTGAGCATAACTTCGAGCACAGAGTAAGTCATGATCTCCTGTTGTAATGTTACAACAAATTCACAACTTGTTTCACACAAACAATGACATTGTGACTGCTGTTAGAGATGTTTCCCAGATAATCAGCATCAGTTTTTCATGAGTGTCTGTAACTTAGACAACTTAGCCACTCAGCCGCCTGTTCACTGACAACACCTGCTTAGAACATGTAGTCTAGGCCAGTGGTTGTCAAACTTGGGGCCCTGAGATGGTGCCAGGGGGACCCGGCTTTATGACATTTTATAAAATAATGAATTTATCATAAATTAAATCTCAGAAAAATAAGGCTATTAACCATCAGCACTACATTGTATAATATAATATGTTTTGTTTCATTCAAATGTTAAGTTTTGGAATGTTTTATGTAGGGATGTCCCAATCCGATATTTTGTATCGGTATCGATGCCGATCGGTGGTGCGTGATACTCGTGGTCATGGGTATCGCACTTTTCAGAGCGCCGCCAGTGGAATAAATTCCGTTTGAGGAATGCCCTAATAAATTAAACTCCATTCCACTTTTTACCTACAGCATTGACCACGCTGCTGCTTCTTGAAATCCATGGGCGTCGGAATCATTATATGTGTTTGGGACAGGACACGCCCACTTTTTATTTGCTTCCGACGCCCATGCCCGTGGTGGTTGATTAATGTCAATTAACTAAGTATTGCTTGAACGTATAAGAAAAATACACTTATTAAATTGCATTAATGAAATGAATATAATAAATTTCATAGGAAATATGTTGCACAACCGCCTGCGACAGACAGGCAAGTTTAGCAGGCGCCCTTTCCATTTACTGTACCTTAGAGCGTTAAACATGTCGCTCATTTGGGTGCAAGGTTTACTGTTTAATACATTTTGCATTATGTTTCAAGAGTTCTAATTTAAGATGCACTTTAAAATATTGCATTTCCTTCAGAAAATAATTTAATAATTGCAGTATATATGGTTTAGATTGTTATACTACTAACTGTTAAGTACTGTTTGCTACTGCATTAATACTTTTTAAGGTTTCTTGTGTTTTCATTTTTTATCCAGTAATGGGCATTTTTGTATTTCTTTGCCAGAAACAAATAAAACTTAATAACTAAGCGAGTTGTATACATTCTTTAGTTTTAAAGGTAGAAAAGAACAGATATCGGTATCGGCCGATACCGGCAAACGCTGGTATCAGGATCGGAAGAGAAAATGTGGTGTATCGGTACATCCCTAGTTTTATGTCATAAATTTTCTTTTTGGGGGGCTAGACATATTTAAAATATGTCACTCTTACCTGTCTTCAAAACTTGAGAACGCTGTAGATGTCTTTTCTATGATAAATCAGAGAGGCTTGGTTCAGTGATACCAGGCCCCACTTTGTATAGTAGCCCTCACATTGTGTGACGAACACAAAAAGGCTCACAATACAGACTGCAAGTTTAAACATGCAGGTTATGTAAGCTTGTATATCGTGTTTGAATATATATGTGTGTATAAATGTATGTATGTGTTTGTGGTTTCTGCAGCTACATTCTGCAAAAACCCACAGTATCGGGTGAAACTGGACATCGACAGTCAGGGTGATAACAAATGTTCAGCACTTGTGGCACTGATGCAGAAAGGTGCGCGCCAAGCCAAACATAAAGGAGTCAAAAACTATGCCATTGGCTTCTACATCTACAAGGTAACATCATAATCTTATCAGTAACAGTGAAAGGATGGTGCACCATTTGCTAGTATGTGAAGAGGTCTTGTGAGAATGTTTAAGGAAAGTTGATCAGTGCAACTGGAAATTTGTTTGATGTGAAATCATTTGTTTGAATTTGAAGTCACTGTTATAATGGCATTGTCTTTGGTGTGTGTGTTTTCCTTGCAGGTTCCAGATAAGGTGTGTATTGCATGTAGCAGTGGTGTAATCCATTCTGAAGTAGCTGGTATACTGTGACCAGGACCAGTAGATCCTGAAGCCAGCCTCTGTTCCCCTCTACCTTCACACCACATTTGTGACACATGAGTACAATATGAGGCTAAAACTTTGTAGATACTTGAGGATCAAACCCATATGTGCTTTTTGAACACCATATCCCATAACCATGGTCATAATAATATAGAGTTGATCTCCATCTTCTTGTCACTGGTGTGAGGGGAAAGGTTAAGGACATTCAGTAAGGGTAAAGGTGTTTGACATACCATGACTTCATGGGGCTCACTTTGTACATACTGGGTTTTGGGGCTCTACAGCTCCAGGGAAGGGAAGTCATAATGGGAAGTCACAAAGTGAGCTCCATGAAGAATGCATGCAAATACAATCGATTACATCTTTGTGGCTACATTTTGAGGTAGAAGCCCCTCAATCAGGCGTGGTAATCTGTTCCATTAAGGAGAGCAGATCCACTCCTCAACCAGACTGTATTTCTTTGCCCTGCTTCAATTGCATTGCTTCGGCTGTAACCTACTGTGTGTTGATGTTTTATCATTATACAAACAAATGTGCAACCAATTAATTCAGGTTGTTTCATGCACAATAGTTTGTGTACAAACAACAGTTTTTACTACAAGATCATTTAGGACTTTATACAATGCCAACAAACAAAAAATGTATTGTTATAAATTATCTGGACAATCATTTAACAGTGAGTACATCCTGGATATTTAAACACGTCACTCTGTGTGTTGCAGTATAAAGGAAAGCAGGGCGTCTGCCTTGGACCTGAAGATCTGCGTAGACCGGTGGCTCAAAGCGAATTCGTGCACATGCGGGAGGTGTGTCAACGCTTCAACCTTCCACTTGATGAATACGTCATCATTCCAGCCACCAAGGAGTCGAACAAAGAAGCTAATTTCCTGTTGCGGGTGTTTTCTGAGAAGTAGGCTGCCTGATATATAATCACTAAATTTATCATTTAACCAATAAACACGTGCAGATTAACCAGTAAATGCACACAAATTAATCAAATATATATACAAATAGTCAACAAATTGATCAAAATTAACCAATAAATAAACGCAAATCAACTAATAAATATATGCAAATTAATATCTATATATTTCATTTCTTTTATTACACTTTTATATTTTTTTTTCAGTTCATTTGAAAGCATATTTCTCATGAATTGCATTAATTGACATACTTTTACAAGGTTTTATATCAAGCCAAGTCAAGAAGCTTTTATTGTCATTAAAACCATATATAGCTGACGCAGCGAAATGAGACAGCGTTCCTCCAGGATCATGGTGCTACATACAGTAGAACAACACAGAGCTAAGGACTGATAGTAAGTTGTCCACATAAAGTGCAACTTGTGCAAACAGTGCAAAAAACTAATAAGATTAGACGCGAGATAAGATTAGATTACAAGAACCAATAAGGTTAGACACGAGATAAGATTAGATTACAAGAACCAATAAGATTAGACACGAGATCAGATCAGATTACAAGAACCAATAAGATTAGACACTAAGACACTGTGTGCTTTCCTTTAAGTTTTGGTGTTTCTGTATGTCACTGAATTTTAGGTGAACTGATTTTTCTCCCATTTTCTGGTTTCTGAATGTTGCTTTATGGTGTTTGGATTGTTTTTAGTTTAAATAAATAAAAAACCTAAAACTTGAGTAGACTTTCTTTTTTATCCCCCTGACTCTATTTGTTCCTATTTTCTTCTTGAGCTCAAGATTTACACAAGATTGTTTGTTGTAGATCCACTTTACATGTGTTTAGGATATGCACTGAACCTGGACGCTAGATGGCGCAAGAGACATGCTTTTGTTTAGAAATGTTGTGTCTTTAACCTACTATTTCAATAGCATCCATTTAACTTCATATCACTCTCATCTCTAAAGTATTGTAAATAACAAGCAGATAAAATATGACCCTCTTACTGTATACCAAACCAAAACACAGACAGAAAGGATGATGGTTACATAGATGGTGTTTGGTTTCTAAATTAGGATATATATGTATGGTGTTTGTTATATACCCTTGATTTACTCTGGTGTTTCAGAAATGGCTTATATATGTTGAGCAGGAACTCAGTCCTCTTGGTTTGCATGACAGATTTAAACCACGCCCGAAGGAGGAGAACCCAAAACTTCCTTAAACTCACTTCTGCAATCACACTGTATCCAAAGCGCATTTAAAGTCGGATCCAGAAGTTAAGCAGGTTCAGATATGTCTGGAGTGGCGTTAACTTTGGCTAAGAAGCGAGCCCGGGCTGCGGGTTTCGGCACCAACGCGAACGCCAACAAATACCTGAACCAGGATTACGAGGCGATCAGAAGTCAGTGCAAAAGTCAAGGGCAGCTTTTCTGTGATCCTTGTTTTCCAGCTGCGCCAGAGACCCTGGGCTTTAAAGAACTTGGACCAAATTCCTCCAAGGTCAGAGGAGTGCAGTGGAAAAGACCTGGGGTAAGTGGTGCAGAATATCTAGAAAGCAGATTGAAAACAAATCATTTTGTCTGATGCTGGGGAAAGAAAAAACAATGTCTTCTTGATTAGTTGGGAAATTTTTTCCATGCAGGTTTACAGGGGTGGTTTAAAGTAACTGGTTACACTAGTGTTACAATACTTTTAGTACATTTTTTTATTTTTTCTACTTTTCTGAGTATAATTAAATTGTGGTACTTTTACTTTTACTTGAGTCATTTAAGAAGGATGTATTCAACTTTGCTACATTTATTTTTCCCCAAAAGTACAAAGTACAAAAAAAAATCATCAATGTATGTTTCAAAACTATAACGTGCAGTAAGATTAATGAGCCAATAAATGCGCTGGTGATGATGATGATCATCATCCCTGGCCTCATCTTTCTCGGATATTCAGCTATCAAAGCTGAAAGGGGCAAAGCATCATGATGAGCTGCAAGCTCTGTCTTCCAAAGAATGTGGAAATATCCGCATTTCACAACTTCTCATCTACCTTACGCAAACACATTGAGGTAAGTGCAAGTCACAAGCAATTTGGCAAGATTACGTTAGTTAATTCTATCGAATGTAAATTATATGCGTAAATCAGTAGCTCGTAACACTTTGTCATTTGGTTATAAATGTTTTTTTTCTCAGTGATTAACTTATTCCCTGCATTAAAGTGCGACACGACAAAATCCAACATAACCTTGTGCATGATATTTAACTGAATAAAAATGTGTGATGTTCGCAGTGTTTACTCCCATACGAAAATGATTAATAATAGTAATCAATACACCAAAAAAACCATGGTTAATATTCATAAGGGCTGTACAGTGCAAAATGGAATAAACAGTCTATATGTATGGTTAAACAAGTATATGTTTTACTAATTAAACACATTACTGTAAACTAAAGTACTAATTTTGTGTTGAGCAGCCAAACAAGTGCCTCAGTCCACAGCTGGTGATCAACTTTATTTGTGAAGGCCTTCAGCCATTCTCAGTTGTTGAACAGCCTGCCTTCAAGACTATGATTAACACTCTTCAGCCTAGTCTGACTGTGAAGTAAAGACCAACTGTGCGTTTGAGAATTCAAGAAGCAGCTATGCATGTCAAAAAAGCCATAACAGCTAGGCTTAGCAAAGTGGAGTTTGTCTCAACAACAGCAGACTGTTGGAGCGTGAGCCAGAGGAGCTACATCGGGGTCACTGGATTGAAGAGGAGACACTAGAGCGGAAATCTGTCGCTTTAGCTTGCAAACATCTCAGAGGCCGCCATACGTTTGATATTCTTGAATCTTCCCTTGATGATATCCACATCCAATATCACATCCGTGATAAGATTGTAAGAATAACTACAGACAGTGGGTCTAATTTTTTGAAGGCCTTCAGAGTGTTTGGGGTGCAGGAAGAGACAGCAGCTGACCATGAAACTGATTATGACACTGAACATGAAGAGGAAGCAGAGTATCAGGACATTTTCTCCATTTTGGAAGCTGATACAGGTTTAGAATATCACCTTCTAAATCACCAGCGATGTGCATGTCACCTGTTGAACCTGGTGGCAACATCAGATGCTTCTGTGGCTGAAACCCAGAATGCAACCTACAGGAAGCTATCACGCTCTGCTTTCTAAGTGCCATGCTTTGTGGAACAAATCTGCAAGATCTTCAACAGCTGCTGATGTAGTGGATGCTGAGTGCCACCTGCAATTTATAAGACCAAACCAAACGCGATGGTGTTCACTATACCTGGCTGTCGAAAGGGTGGTCCGTATAAAGATCAAGGTGAGGAGGCGATTCGGAATGTGTGTGCAGCATTCAAATTAAACATGTAAGTGCTCTCTGCATTTGTTTACTGAATATTTTGCCTTGGTTAATTAAAATTATTACTAAAGATTGGTTTGCATAAAAAATATCTTTTAGGTTGAACCCAGCTGAGATTGCCTTTCTGGCTGAATAAGTAGCAGTGATGAAACCTCAGCACTCACCATCCTACAGACTGAAAACAACACCCACATGGGATGTATGCTTCCGACTGTGTTCCAGCTAAGGGCAAAGCTGCAGAGAATGGAGGCCACCAGTAAATTATGTTTACCACTGCTGCAAGTATTACAAGAAGGCCTTGAAAAAAGATTTGGGGAAATGATAAAAGACCCTGAACTAATTGCAGCAGCAATTCTTTTGCCAAGATTCAAAACTTCATGGATATCTGACACCCAAATCATTGAAACAGGTACAATAAACTTACAACACTTTACCTTTCTCCTGTTCTTTGATACTGTTTATAACATTGTGCACGTTGTTCTCATTTTTTTTTTAACATTCCCTCTAATCACTCAGTTAAATATTTTCAGGTTACTGTTGTATGTTTTGTATTATGTTTTATTTCTAATACATTTTGAGTGGCAGTAATAGTTATCATCTGAACACCAATGAGATTCTCAATCTGTTTTTCAAACTTGTACATACTGTACATGAAATGTGTTTTGAAAAGACTGAGAATTTATAGATAAGCTTACAGCAGCTACAGTATAACAGTCTTGTCTGTATATTGGATATATATTAGAATTAAGACAATTCCAAAACATAGCATGCTGTAAGTTTTCATTTTAGCATTATAGGGTTAGACTATATCCGGAACTACCTGAGAACAGTGGTGTCGAAAGTATTCACATTCATTACTCAGGTAGAAGTATAGATACTAGGGTTTAAAAAGACTTCTGTACAAGTTGTAGTATCAACTCAAGCTTTTTACTCAAGTGTAAAAGTACTGGTTTCAAAACTATTTTAAAAGTTTAAAAGTAAAAGTAATACAAGGAAAAAATGCCATTAAGGACAAAAGCTTCGGCTGTGCCACAGGGGCCTATTGTGCACTACCCCACCTCCTCAAAAAACATTTCTAAAAGCCATAATGACTATAATGTTATATTAATATGATGTTGAAAAAGTTGGGATGCACTAGGCTACCTGTTTCAGCCGCATACTGTATATGCCCATTAAAAAAGAACACATTTTAACACAATGCAAATACATTAAAGAACCATATACTGTATGTGTACTACTGAGCTGTGTTTCATGGAGCAGACGATATGACTAGTTGTCTATAAGTATGGTAATGGTACAAAAAGTCAAACTTCAGAGGCATGTCATCAATCACCTTTATTGAAACAAACAAATTGGACTTAAACAACAGCAGGGTAATCAACATCATTTAAGCAAAGAATATGCGACAAAGAGTTACCAATAGGCTTTGTTCAGCTGCAAAAGCAGCTGGTTCTCAAAGTTCTTTGAGACAATGCATGCTCTTCTTGGCCTGAAGATCAGCCCTGCAACACTAAACAGTCTTTCCCAGGCTGCTGAGGCAGGGATTGCCATATTAAGCTTAAGTGATAGCTGGCACAGAGCTGGGAAGGACTTCAGTACCTCTACTGTGTCTCCTGGGCACCCCAGGTAAACATCCAACTGCTGGGTCCTTTCAAGAGAGCTGGTCTTCTTCAAGGAGGAAAAGAAGTTAATCAGAATAAAATATTCATACAGATTTAAAACAACATGAGAAAATGATGACAGAATTTTTCTTTTTGGGTGAACTATCCCTTTAAAGCTGTTTTAGGACCACAAGCAGCTGCTAGCATGACTGAAAATTAGCAGTAAAATCATTTTAAACAGCAGTTGGCTAATAGTTGGGTATTACCTCTTTACAAGGACCCATAGTGCCCTATACGTGCACTCTCGTACAGAAATGTCTCAGACAGGATCATGACTATCCTTAGTACATAACTTATCAACCAGATGTAGATTATAGCTTTGCACAATTAACTTACAAATATTGCATATAGTAACAATATAAGCTCAGATAACATTTGGTTAAAGATGAATTTCAAATCTCATACCGAGCCACCAAAATAGTTTGCAATATTGAATCATAACCTGCTGGTAGCAAGCAAACCATTGGCATGTACTTAAGTTTGCCACAGCAAACATTGCAAATTTATCATTATTAGGTCACTACAATATTGTCAATAATTGACTGATAATAACAAAAACTATAGCTTTGTACAATTAACTTACAAATATAGCAATAATTTAAGCTCAGATAACATTTGGCTAAAGTTGAATTTCAGATTTGTTAATAATTGACTGATAATAACAAAATTTCAGCTCACCACAATATGCTTTTTCAAATTAGACGGCGAGTTTTTGAAAGCCATTAGCTTGTGGTATTTGGATGCGCGTAGCTTACAGCACATGCGCAATGAGTTCTTTTTCCATCCAACCATTTAAAAAAAATCTTCCAGGTACGGCCAGGGATGTATAAGGGTTGGAGTTGGTTTGTCTTCCTGGATACCAATTTCCTCGCTGGTGCTGGTGCTTGGTTATTGAGACGGTTTAAGCCTTTGCCTCGGACATCTTCGAACTTGGCTCCGTCTGCTATATCCAGCGTTGGGTAACTGAAGTGTCACGTGATTTGTGTCATGTGCAGGTGCGATGTGTCGCATACTGTACAAACCAATAGGGTTTCGGAATGGTATATACTTCTCATCCAACCACAATCAAATTCACTCTATCCGGATGGCGCGATTTATCTTGTTGGTTTTTTTTTAATGATGACAAGTCGAAATGAAAACAAGTCGGAATGAAATAGGAGTAATGAGGCTATTTTTAAAATTTTAGGAGTAGAAAGTACAGATAATCGTGTGAAAATGTAAGGAGTAGAAAAAATATTTACTCCATTAAAGTATAGATACTCAAAATTTCTACTTAAGTAAAGTAACGAAGTATTTGTACTTCGTTACTTGACACCTCTGACTGAACTGTACTGAGCACAACACACACATCAACTGTATGGACTGCACAGACCTACACTAAATACACACACTTCCAATATATATATCCATCAATCTGTTTACATGCTGTTTTTTGCACACTTTTTGCTATTTGCACATACTGTCTATTTCAGTTGATTGATTGCTGTTTTGCACAACCCTTGACAATATCTCAGGTAACTGCTGCTATAACACTGTGTTCATTTCAGTATTTCTGCACATGTAATATTGTCTGAACGTATTTACACTGGTCGGTGCTGTTTCTGTCTATTGTCTTTTGTGTATTGTTTTGTAATTTTTTGTTTGCACTGTCTTTTTTCCCGCACTGTCTTGTCTTGCGCTGTTTGCACCAGGTTGCACAGTTGCACTTTAGGTGGTTAGGACTACTTACTAAGTCTTTAGCTCCGTCTTTGTTTTGTGTGGCACCATAATCCTGGAGAAATGTTGTCTCATTTCACTATGTACTGCAACAGCTATATATGGTTGTAATGACAATAAAAAGCTTCTTGACTTGACTTGGAAAAACTAATTATTATTAATTCTGGAGTCCACACCCAAGAGGAGGAGAAACCAAAACTAATTGATCCTCACTTTGACACCACCACTTTGGACAACATTTTGTCACACACGTCTCAACAGAAGGCAGAAACATGTCTGTATTGAAGTACCTGAATCAGGACTACGAGGTCCTCCGGAGTCAATGTCTGAGGGAAAAGAAGCTATTCTGCGATCCTCACTTCCCAGCTGCGCCTGAGTCTCTGGGCTTTAATAAATTAGGACCTAATGCAGACAAGACCAAGGGGGTGGAATGGAAAAGGCCTGGGGTAAGTACTGTTGAATTAATACACATTTAGTGCTGTTTTTCATTTTAAAAATTGTTATTATTATTATTTTATTTGTTTTAAAGTCTTTGGTTTTTGGAAAAACCTCAAAGTTAATTTGGATGATGAAAAAATACACTGAATATATATAACTGAGGTATGTAGTGGGGTGTGAACTTTACAACAGTACATAAATACTTTTTGTTTGTTAGATTGTAACTTGTATTGCAGGATTTATGTCAAAAACCTCAGTTCATCATCGCAGGAGCCACACGTGCCGATGTCTGTCAAGGAAAACTGGGTAAAAAAAATGCACATTATTTAGCTCTATATTATTGTATTGTGTAATATAAAACACACCTTATGGCATTGTTTTCCTTCCTTGTTTTCACCCACACATGGGTGTGCACATCTATTAAATGTGGTTTAGCTTCCCTTTTTTTGTGTGTGTTTGTAAACCACCTGTTTGACAGTTACTGAACGAGTTCATCAGGTCTTTTAGCAGGGAACAGAAGTCATATGAGGCCATGCAACATAATATTTTTCTTTCTTATTTTCTTGCGATTTCAAGAAAACAATTGTATTTTAAATGCCATACAATCACACGGTTTGACTTGCAAACATGTACCGTCAGTGCTGCTGACATTTAAGTAAAAATGATGTGGAAAGCTGTTACTGGAAAATACTAAATTTAATTCTAATGTTTTCTTCATGAACCCACTAATAGAATAAAGTAAAGAGAGTAAAATAGCTAGTGACCTTTGACCCTTCTAGGTGACTGTTGGTTGATGGCGGCTATTGCTGCTCTCACTCTGGACCAAGACATTCTCGCTCGTGTGATTTATCCTGAACAGAACTTTAAGGATAAGTATGCTGGCATCTTTCACTTTCAGGTAAATCATACAGCTTAACTTTCAAATTCATAATTCAGTTAAATTTAGTTCATCTGTCCTAAAGAGTCCTAAAAATATAAATAGTAAAAACAAAACAATTCAAAATATCTATCAAATTTCAGTGCAATGACAAAAATTATAATTGCTATACAGATGGAAAAAAGAAGAAATATATAATATATTAAAATGTATATATTAATGCAGGACAGTGGTAGTTCACATAGAACGATAGAATTTCTAAACGACTATTAGGGTTCAAGGTGGTTTTTCTCAAGTTTCTATGAACTTCTGTATGAGATGTGGTAGAATAGTGGTTAAGGTATTACTATGATTGGAAGGTTGGGAGTTTAAATTTGCTAGGATTGCTGGGGTTGTACCCTGACCTCTTCCCTATGGCCACTTAACTCACTTTGTTTTTGGTTCTCAGACATTACTGATTGATTTCACATGCCTTGTGTTTATTTACCTTCCCAGCTCTGGCAGTACGGCCAGTGGGTAGACGTCGTTGTTGATGACAGGCTTCCAACTATTAACGGAGAGCTGCTTTTTGTGAAGTCAAAAGAACAAACTGAATTCTGGAGTGCGCTCCTGGAGAAGGCTTATGCTAAGTAAGTGTGCGTATCAGTATGTCACTTATAATAAATTATGGTTTGGTGTCAGGTGTCTGCCCCGCCCTTATCTTTTCCTTCCCGCCTCTGCACACCTGTTCCTGATGTGTTAATTGTGTTGTGTATTTAACCATACTGCCTATGGCGGTGCGGAATCCTCGTCCTATGTTGTCTTGTAGTGTCATGTCATGTTTTGTCGAGTCCTTGTCACTGTTTTGTTCGTTTTATTTAATAAACTCTTTAATCCAATGTAGGCTCTCAGTTAGTAATGCATAGAAAAGTCTCTGATCGTGCTCATATATCTAATTTAAAGGTTGAATAGTTGCTATGAGAACCTCATTGGAGGTTTTGCCAGTGAAGCCAATGAGGATTTCACAGGAGGAATTGCAGAGTGGTACAGTCTGAACGAAGCCCCGCCGAACCTGTTTAACATCATGGAGAAAGCTCTGGGTCGAGGTTCTCTGCTCAGCACGTACATTTCTGTATGTCATATAGCAGCTTTATTACTTAAAATGAAGAATTAAACTTTTATTACAGGAGTTCAGACTGAAAAAAAAGTTACCTGATCAAGCATTTGGATTTGTTGTTTTTATTTGTTTATTCACAGGCCAGCGATGACCAAAAAGAAAAAAAGACCACAGAGGATCTGGTGAAAAGACATGCCTACTCCATCACTGCTGCACAGAAGGTCAGACATTGAGAAAATACACACTTCCTTTCATTTTCTGAAGCATTTATCCTACACAGGTTTATGGGGAACCTGGAGTCTATCTCCCAGGGGTCTTAGGGCACAAGGAAGGGGACAGCCTGGAGACACACACACCACAGATAATTTAAAGATGCCAGTCAGCCTGTAACACATGTTTTTGGACTGGTAAAGTACAGGGAGAACATGCAAAATCCACAACCTTGAAGGTGCGATACAAATGTGCTAAGCCACTCTGCCCCTAAACAATTCCGTTTCGATTTCCAGCATTTGGTAGATGCTCTTATCCAGAGCAACGTACAAAAGTGCTTTGTTAATGTCTCTATTAATGAATACATTAACACTGGATTCCTAGGTTAGAGACTTAGGACACAGTCAACCTAAAACTTTTCAGGGATTTTTTTTTAAATACACATAAAACAAACAGTATTCATGTTATAGTTACAGGCTATAATCTATAGCACATGGCCCAAATCTCAGACCCACCCAGGCCACATCACTCATGTACTCCTAATGAAACTACACTCTCTTTACTATTTATTAGGAACTTCTGCACAAAGACCACTTACTGGTTCCTTCTTGCTGCTGTAGGTGAAAGTGAGGAAGAGTGATAAAGTCGTGGAATTGCTCCGTCTCAGAAATCCCTGGGGCTGCATGGAGTGGAACGGTGCCTGGAGTGATGGGTAAGCTGTTGACTGATCATTGCAAAATGATATAGTTATAAAAATATTTTGTAAGTGGTTATACAATCAAAAATTGCATATTTTTAATCCTATGAATTGCCAAAAGTTCACAGGTAATCATTATTTAATAATATTCTACTGCACAAAATCCATTTATCTTCAGCTCCAAAGAGTGGGATGAAGTCTCACCAGAGGATAAGGCCAAGCTTAATTACTCAGCTGATGATGGAGAGTTCTGGTAAGGATCAGGCACCATTACTTCTTATTTCACATTTTTTATTTTCTTTACAACGTTGTTTACGTTGTAAATCTCTTTCACAAAGACAAAAGTCACCTTAAAATTACAGTATCAACTGCATTACACTAACAGTCCATTCTTTATGGAACACATTTATACTTGATTATTTATGTAATTATATTAATTTCAACATCTCTCCCTCCCTTCCCCTTCCCAGGATGACATATGCAGATTACATTCAGCGTTTTTCTGACCTAGATATTTGCAACTTGACTCCAGACACTCCAAGTGATGATCTGAGATGTTGGAACACTTGCCAGTTCGAGGGCACCTGGAAAATAGGCACTACGGCTGGAGGCTGCCTGGATTTCCCAGGTGACTGACAAAGTTAGACTAATAGCTTAAACCTATAGAAATTGTGGTAGTTAAATGTATCTATTTTCAACTGAAGTCAATATCTCAATCATACAGATTTCATAACAATGTTTATATTATTAATTCTGCATTCTGTTTACATTGTTGTCTCAACTATCGTCCAAATCTGGTTCTAATGACCTTTTGTCAACTTCCACTTCCCTTTGAAGCAATTTCCAACTCTTATTACTTTACTAGCTTTAGGACCTAAATTTACATAATAATAATAATAATAATAATAATAATAATAATAATAATAATAATAATAATAATAATAATAATAATAATAACAATAATAATTTAAAAAAGCTAAAATTGATGCCAATTTGACAAAATTTGTAGAAGACAAAATTCAAGATGATGGAAAATTTAAATGTAATTAAACTTTGTCATATGGTGCATTGAACTAGTTTCATGTTATGATCATAAACATGCTTCTAAATTAAACCCAGATTTGTCCAGGTGGTGGCACTAGATATTTGGCACAAATGTGGTCAGAATGTTTCTTAGACCCTCTCCAATCAGAATGCCAATTTTTTTTACCAAACAGTTCTATAGGCTAACAAAGGCATCTGAGACAGAAAAAGCAGCTGAAAAGGTAGAACACTAATAGGGCTAATCTGCACCTTCTATGGTGGCCCCTAATAATAACAATATGTATTGAACACTAGTATGGAACACTTTAGGGCCATCATCGGGTCAAATATTAATAACTGATCAAATATGTAGTAAATATCAGGAAGTATTGCTGTATAAGGCACAGGTATGGAGGTATAATCAATGTTGGGTGGTTATGGTTGAGGGCAGAGGTGGCAAAAGTACACACATCCTTTACTCAAGTAGAAGTACAAATACTCATTTTTTAAAAGACTCCAGTAAAAGTAGAAGTAGTGACTACACTCTTTTACTCAAGTTAAAGTAAAGAAGTATGGGCTCTGACATGTACTTAAGTAAAAAGTCGCCGTTACTACTACCTGTTTAGTGTCATGCTGGTAACTTATATATGTGTGTGTGTGTGTGTGTGTGTGTGTGTGTGTGTGTGTGTGTGTGTGTGTGTGTGTGTGTGTATGTATATATAATTTTGGAGTGTGCTGATGCATATTTGTGTTCATCAGCCACAAGATTGTTACGAAAGGCAGGCACTGATGTAGGTGAGGTAAGGTGAGGTAGGGTGGAGTCAGCGTTCACATTCATCCCAAAGGTGTTCAGTAGGGATGACATCAGAAAACAACCACATATAGCAGGAAAGGTCAGGTGACCCAATACTTTTGGAAATATAATGTATACCAAGTGCATCACCAAGGCCATATCCCAAACTGTAGGGAGATTCCAGCTCTGTCCTTGAAAACAACTCAAAATTATTGTGATGTTTTACAAATGACAAAATTAATGTTAATTAAATTAAGCACTTCGTGTTTTTTGGGTTGACACCAGGGGCGGTTCTAGGATTTCATCTTTAGGGGGGCTTAGCCCTCAGTGAGAATTTAAAACAAGAAGAGTTCTATATTATATATTATATGTATATATTATAAGAATAGTGACATTTTACTGCTTTCGGTTGCCATCTTTGCGTCTTTCCGCCGATTAACGTTATAGATAAACGCTTCCAGCTCTGACTGCGCGTGCACGCTGCGCGTACCTGTGTTTTCTGTTCAAATAAAGCAGACAGCTGAAGACGCACTTTTGAAAGTCTACAACACACGCGTGTAAAAGCAAAGTAAAAAAAATCGCTTTTGGATCAAACTGATAAATAATTTTCTTTCCCATCGACGACATGTCCTGCATTTTAACGTAATTTTCATTGTTTATTTATGAATTATAATTATAATTATAATTTTTATTGTTTATTTATGAAAGTAAAAATGATCCTTATAGTTTTAGGGTGGCTGAGATTACAGACAGGGGGCTGAAGCCACCCTAAAAAAGGGCTAGAACCGCCCCTGGTTGACACAATTCGCAACGCATTCGCCAGGAATCCTTTTTGACGCCGATTATTTCAAACATCTCATATATGGCCATGTGTGTTCAGGAATGTCCTCGTTGTTAGTTATTTTAACATCGGTGACTCCCTCTGAATTAACATTAGCCATTCCTTTTGTAGGCGTGCTGCTCATTGTTAGCTCCGCTATCCTTAGTCTATGTCTGATAGCCAGTAAATAATACAGTACACCAGTCACATGGGGGAAAAGCCACACGATGATAGGCTGGAAACAGCGCTCAATGAGAAGAAATAATACTAACAGTAACGAGTCCGTTTTGAAAATGTAAGAAGTAAAAAGTACAGATATTTGTGTAAAAATGTAATGAGTAAAAGTAAAAAGTTGTCCGAAAAATAAATAGTGGAGTACTGATACCAGAAAAATGTACTTAAGTACAGTAACGAAGTATGTCCGTTACTTCCCACCTCTGGTTGAGGAATATACATCTACATTTCCCAGAACTCAAATATGGCCTCTGAGAACAACAACATCCAAATATTCTCACAGTCAAACTCACCTAATTACTAAACACATACCTGGACTCAGACACCACATTACACACAGTGTAAATACTCCGTTTTGTACTCATTGCCCTGTACACACTATACACTCTGTGTCCTTTGGTTACCATGTCTTTTGAAACTGATCTTTGCGTACCCTTACCTCAACAGCATTCTGAAGCTAATATCTATCAGTAGCTTGCCAATGACACCATAAAGGTTGAGCAAAGCATTACAGTGCTTGGTCTCACTGATGGCATCATAAAAATATTGCTTCATGCTGTATTCCAGGGGCGGTTCTAGGATCATCTTTAGGGGGGTTTTAGCCCTCAGTGAGAATTTAAAACAAGAAGAGTTTTATATTATATATTATATGACTACATAGTAAGCCAAAAGTTATGGTATTATTTAAAATGGCAGAAGTGGACACAAATTTTATGCATGATGTAATGATGCCAGTCTTGAATCAAATCAGTTCATGTATGTGTGCATTCTCTATAAACAGTGTGTCCAATGAATGCAGTCATTAATAAAAATTAAAAAAAAATCACAAGACAAACAACAAATCAATAAATGTTATTTTTATTTGGTATTGAATGGATTGTTTGCATCAATATTTTGTTTGTGCTATCAACTCTGGTAATAAATAGTGAAATTTCACTGCCTTTGGTTGCCATCTTTGCAGTTTTCCGCCCATTAACTTTATAGATAAATGCCTCCAGCTCTGACTGACTGTGTTTCTCCGGTCAATTAAAGCAGACAGCTGAAGATGCACTTTTGAAAGACTACAACGCATGTGCGTAAAAGCAAAGTAAAAAATTCGCTCTTGGATCAAACTGATAAATAATTTTGGCGACATGTCCTGCATTTTAACGTAATTTTTATTGTTTATTTATGAAAGTAAAAATGATACTTATAGTTTTAGGGTGGCTGAGATCACAGACAGAGGGCTAAAGCCACCTTAAAAAAGGTCTAGAACCGCCCCTGCTGTATTCCCTCCAAAACTTCCCTCCGTTTATTTAATTTATCTTTTGTGTAATGTGTACTTTGATTACACAAATCTGATTCTCCTGCAAAATCCTAAGAGCCTTTTATAAAAGATATCTTTTCTATTATAAATCAGAGAGGCTTGGTTCAGTTATACCAGGCCTCACTTTGTATAGTAGCCCTCACATTGTGTCACAAACAGAAAAATCTCACAATACAGACCGCCAGTTTAAACCTACAGGTTATGTAAGCTTGTATTGTGTGTGTGTGTGTGTATAAATGTATGTGTTTGTTTGTGGTTTCTGCAGCTACATTCTGCAAAAACCCACAGTATCGGGTGAAACTGGACATTGACAGTCAGGGTGATAACAAATGTTCAGCACTTGTCGCACTGATGCAGAAAGGTGCGCGCCAAGCCAAACAAAAAGGAGTCGAAAACTACACCATTGGCTTCTACATCTACAAGGTAACATCATAATCTTATCAGTAACAGTGAAAGGATGGTGCACCATTTGCTAGTATGTGAAGAGTTCTTGTGAGAATTTTTAAGGAAATTGGTTTGATGTGAAATCATTTGTTTGAATTTGAAGTCACTGTTATAATGGCATTATCTTTGGTGTGTGTGTTTTTCTTGCAGGTTCCAGATAAGGTGTGTATTGCATGTAGCAGTGGTGTAATCCATTCTGAAGTAGCTGGTATACTGTGACCAGGACCAGAAGATCCTGAAGCCAGCCTCTGTTCCCCTCTACCTTCACACCACATTTGTGACACATACAGTACAGTATGAGGCTAAAACTTTGTAGATACTTGAGGATCAAACCTATATGTGCTTTTTGAACACCATATCCCATAACCATGGTCATATTAATATAGAGTTGATCTCCATCTTCTTGTCACTGGTCTGAAGGGATAGGTTAAGGGTGTTCAGTAAGGGTAAAGGTGTTTGACATACCATGACTTCATGGTGCTCACTTTGTACATACTGGGTTTTGGGGCTCTACAGCTCCAGGGAAGGGAAGTCATAATGGGAAGTCACAAAGTGAACCCAATGAAGAATGCATGCAAATACAATCAATTACATCTTTGTGGCTACAGTTTGAGGTAGAAGCCCCTCAATCAGGCGTGGTGAACAGATCCATTAAGGAGAACAGATCCACTCGTCAACCAGACTGTATTTCTTTCCACTGCTTCAATTACATTGCTTCAGCTGTAACCTACTGTGTGTTGATGTTTTATCATTATACAAACAAATGTGCAAGCAGATTAATTCAGGTTGTTTCATACACAATAGTTTGTGTACATACAGTACAACAGTTTTTACTACAAGACCATTTAGGACTTATAACAATTCATTTGTGTGTTGCAGTATAAAGGAAAGAAGGGCGTTTGCCTCGGACGTGAAGATCTGCGTAGACCGGTGGCTCAAAGCGAATTCGTGAACTGTCGGGAGGTGTGTCAACGCTTCAACCTTCCACTTGCTGAATACGTCATCATTCCAGCCACCTTTGAGTCGAACATAGAAGCCAGTTTCCTGTTGCGCGTGTTTTCTGAGAAGTAGGCTGCCTGCTATAATCACTAAACATATCATTTAACTAATAAACACGTGCAAATTAACCAGTAAATGCACGCAAATTAATCAAATATACAAATATGCGACAAATTGATGCAAATCAACTAATAAATATATGCAAATTAACCGATATATATTTCAGTTCTTTTATTACACTTTTATATTTTTTTCAGTTCATTTCAGTTCATTTGAAAGCATATTTCTCCTGAATTGCATTACTTGACATACTTTTACAAGACTTTATATCAAGCCATGTCAAGAAGCTTTTATTGTCATTACAATATATATAGCTGATGCAGTACATAGTGAAATAAGACAACGTTCCTCCAGGATCATGGTGCTACATAGAACAACACAGTGCAATAGGGCTGATAGTAAGTTGTCCTAGAAACATAACATGCAACGTGTGCAAACAGTGCAAAAAACTAATAAAGTTAGACGCGAGATAAGATTAGATTACAAGAACCAATAAGACAAGACATAAGATTAGATTACAAGAACCAATAAGATTAGACACTAAGATAATGTGTGCTTTACTTTAAGTTTTGGTGTTTCTGTATGCCATTGAATTTTAGGGTGAACTGATTTTTCTCCCATTTTCTGGTTTCTGAATGTTGCTTTATGGTGTTTGGATTGTTTTCAATAAATAAAAAACCTAAAACTTGAGTAGACTTTCTTTTTTTATCCCCCTGACTCTATTTGTTCCCGTTTTCTTCTTGAGTTCAAGATTTACACAAGATTGTTTGTTGTAGATCCACTTTACATGTATTTAGGACATGCACTGAACCTGGACGCTAGATGGCGCAAGAGACATGCTTTTCTAGGATATATATATGGTGTTGGTTATGTTATATACCCTACTCTTGTGCTTCAGAGAAGACTTATTTAGAAATGGTAAATAAATAAATTGGAAACTGTAAATAGCGATTCAGTAATACTATTAATACTATTCCAGAATAAAATAATATGTTGAGCAGGAACTCAGTCCTCTTGGTTTGCATGACAGATTTAACCCCTTTATGACTTGGCTCCCTTTTGCAGGTTTTTTGCCTACATGACCTACCCAACAAAAAGTGGTACAGCTCCCACATACTTTGACACACAGGGGTGAGCCTGGTCTCATTGGAAAGAAGAGATTCTCTAGGTTCAGAAACTAGTTTCAGATTGATTCTTACTGGCTTACTGCCTTACTGGCACAAAGTTACAGAGGCTAGAATGGAAGGTTTTCATTTCTGCCTGGGTTGTTTACTTGATAAACTGATTAATCTTATTTTTGTGGAATATGTTAGTAAACAAATAACAACTGAGGGTCATAGCCACATGTCTTGGCTTTCACCAAAATTTTTTTCAAAAATGGCTTCAATAAAAATATTTTTCTACAGACATGGTCGTCTGGTCCAGCGTTTTTGTGTACTTGTTTACTGTATAACTTTGAATTAAAAGACTGCATGCTCAGTTTGAAAGGCCTAAAACAACTCTCTGTCTACTACTCTGGTGTGAAAACAGGCCTGTAACTTGACACCCTGAGCTGTGAGAGTGACAAAAGGTCAAGGATTACGCAAGAATCGCAGATCCTGGCAGAGGAGACTCGGCATGTTGCATATCGTTGGAATCGTCTGCTTATTGGCTAAAGAGCTGTAGAGGTCCCGGCCCATTTCATTGCTATTGGAAGGAGTAATTGTCAGCCAAAGGCGGGTTCCCAAAAATGATGTCATGACATCATTGGCTTCTCAGCCTTCTATCTCTGCAATACAAGCACCGATTGGCTCAAGTGAGGGCTTGTTTTATTCGTTAGGCCCTGGGCTATAAACATGACGTAAATTTAATGTAACGGAGTACAAATACTGTACTTAAGTAGAAATTTCATGTATCTGTACTTTACTTCGCTATTTAAATTTATTTCAACTTTCACTTTTACTCCACTACATTTCCAGGATAAAAATGTACACTTTTACTCCGCTATATTTCCACTAAGCATCTTCGTTACTCGTTACTACAAAATAAAATCTGAAGAAATGTGTGCGACTGCAATAAGGGAGGTTTGGCGAATCACTGCTTCTAGATTGCATTACGCAGCTCCACACGCTCTACGGAGCTGGAGGCATTTATCTATAACATTAATCGGCTGAAAGCTGCAAATACGGCAACCAAAAGTAGTGAAATGTCACTATTCTTATTACCAGAGTTGATAGCACAAACAAAATATTAATGCAAACAATCCATACAATACTAAATAAAAATAACAGTTATTGATTTGGTCTTTGTCTTGTGAATATATATTTTTTTTATTAATGGCTGCATTCATTGGACACACTGTTTGTAGAGAATGCACACATACATGAACTGATTTGATTCAAGACTGGCATCATGCATAAAATGTTGGTGTCCACTTTTGCCATTTAATAATACCATAACTTTTGGCTTACAATGTAGTCATATAATATATAATGTAAAACTCTTCTTGTTTTTAATTCTCACTGAGGGCTAAAACCCCTGAAGATGAAATCCTAGAACCGCCCCTGCTCTTATGCCTACCGAAAATCACTGAAATTTTACTTCAAATACTTACTGTAAGTACATTTAATATCAGAAAATGACTTTTGATACTTAAGTACAGTATACTGTATATCAGATACTTTAAGACTTTTACTTGAGTAATATTCTAAAAGGTAACCTTCACTTCTACCAAAGACTTTTTCTAGTACGATACTTGTACTTTTACTCAAGTATTGCTTTATCTTTTATCTAGTACTTTATACAACACTGCAGACAGGATGGCTGCTACCGGTGTGTTCACATTTATAAATGGATGTGGGTGTTTTTTTGTTTGTTTTTTAAAAAACAGGAGTTGTGCTCCAGACCTCAGTTCATTACCAGAGGAGCTACAGTACAAGGACTGATATTTGCCAAGGAGCCCTGGGTAAGACACACTGACTGATATCCGGGTACCGAAAGATGCTGGTGCTTGTGGTGTTGCTTTGATGAACAACATGTCTGAAACAGGAAGTGATCTCTCGAATTCTCTCGAAATTCTCTCGAATTCTCTCTGTCTCTCTCTATCTCTCTCTATCTCTCTCTATCTCTCTCTCTCTGCCACCCTCCGCCTCCCTCCCTTCCCCTCCCCATATGAAGATTACTTTCAGCGTTATTCAAAGCTAGAGATTTTTAACTGGACTCCAGACACTCCAAGTGATGATCTGAGATGTTGGAACACTTGCCAGTTCGAGGGCTCCTGGAAAATAGGCACTACGGCTGGTGGCTGCCTGAAACTCGCATGTTACTGACAAAGTTAGACTAATAGCCTACACTATAGAGAATGAGGTATTTAAATGTATCTATTTTCAACTGAAGTCAATATCACAATCATACAGATTCCTTTGTAATGCAATGTTTATATTAATAATTCTGCATTCCGTTTACATTGTTGTCTCATCTATCGTCCAAATTTTCCACTTCCGTTTGAAGCAATTTCCAACTCTTATTACTTTACTAGCTTTAGGACTTAAATTAGAGAAGTAGAACAGTGAGGTTACAGGGGGCTGATGTCAGGAAGGTGCAGGAGTTTAAGTATTTGGGGTTAACCATCCAGTGTGATGGGGAATGTGGAAAAGCAGTGAAGAGGCGAGTGCATTGGTAGAACAATGTTGGAGATGGAGCTGTCATAATGCTACAGCATGCAAATACAACCAAAGGTGTGATGGTCAGGGGTTCTCATACTTTTGGTGCAAGTTTTGTTGCATTAAGGAGAACAGATCCACTCGTCAACCAGACTGTATTTCTTTGCACTGCTTCAATTGCATTGCTTCGACTGTAACCTACTGAGTATTGATGTTTTATCAAATTAATTTGGGTTGTTTCATACACAATAGTTTGTGTAACCATTAATTAATTTTGTTGCCTTTTGCAACAGTTTTTACTGCATCCTGTGTGTTTAAACACGTCACTCTGTGTGTTGTGTGTTGCAGTATAAAGGAAAGCAGAATGGACCTGAAAATCTGCCTTGGACCTGAAAATCTGCAGAGACCAGTGACTCAAAGCGTATTTGTGTACATGTGAGAGGTGTGTCAACGCTTCGACCCTCTGCTTGCTGAATACGTCATCATTCCAGCCACTTATGAGTCAAACAAAGAAGCCAACTTTGTGTTGAGGGTGTTTTCTGAGAAGTAGGCTGCCTGATTTTCAGGTGAAGTCCCAAGACTGCCAGTGCTGTACTGTTGTATATTTGAGCAGTAATATTAAAAAAGGATAATGCCTCAATCGAAAGTTGCTTTGAGTTTTCGTTTGTATAGCTGTGGATAAAAAACACAACATAATTAATGTTCTTTATCTAGATCTCTAATTAGCTTATGCAACTTTTTTGCATAATTTTATATTTTGGGTAATTATAACTTGCTTGTTTGCTTGGAAAAAGTTTGATAGTAGATGGAAGCGTGAATCAATTCTAAGTTTCACTAGGTTTGTATCCATTACTCCAGTTCCAAGCTATTCTTATGGACCAACATATTTCCAAATCAAGGTGGTTAGGTGTCACATTACCATGAACTCTGTGATTAAATTTAATGGGTTTTGTTCTGATTGCACAGAGTAACACCCAGATCCAAAGCCCTTCATTTTTATGTAATGTGGATAGGTTACAACACTCAGCTTAGACTACATTATCGGCCATATGGCATGTACGGTAAGTGTGTTGCACCATGGCGTAACTTTTTTTCAGCTTTCCTTTGGGGGTTTTTCAGGCTGATAATCAGCACAGTGAGTCAGAAATTTAATACTGTACAATCACCTATCAACTTATTTGACACCCAGAGACTAAAAACAATGCATCTTTAAGTGATGGTTGAAGACCTACCTCTTCCTGTATTTAAAAAACTCCCAACAGAGTTTTAGGGTGATGGTAACCCAAGTCTGTAACTTAGTGAACCATGTATTCTTTGATAGAGACTTCAAAGCACATTTGCATGCCGCTCCGGATAAATCTGCCAAATGCTGTAAATGTAATTGTAGCTCACCTAGAGCTCCCTGTCAGATGTCAGTCCTCATAGCGCATCAGAAATGAGCTGAGGGTTTGGACAAAGCTCCTTAAAATCATGAGGAAAAGAAAGAATGATCTTGATTAACGTGTTGATTTAATTTTCTTTAACTGCAGCTTGGGAAATTGTTTGTGTTAATGAGTTTGTTTCAAAAACATATTCACAGGGACTTGAATGGTGGACACCATTCAAGTTGTTAAGGAAAGGAACCTAGAATGACAGATGGTGGTGGACTTTGCTAAGCAAATGGCTGTAGTTAACACTTATTTCCAGATGAGGGAGGAACACATGCCCCCTTTCCACCAGAAAGAACCAGGTGCTGGTTCGAAGCCTTCGAAGAACCGGTTTGCCTTTCCATGGACTAGAGAGCCATCACAGACTTTCTCTTTTGTCTTTTTGGTCACACCAACCCCGCCCCCAGCCACTGAAGCAAGCGATTCTTAAGTCTAGACCAGCAATGTTTTGGTGCTATTAAACAACCACTTTTCCTGGTTCCTGCTTTTGGTGTTGAAAAAGAAAGAACTGATTTTAAATTAGTGCTCTGAACCAGCACTCAAACTGCCTTGGTGGAAAAGGGGCAATAGAGTTACATATAAGCGTGGAGGTAAGAGTATGTAGGTAGAATACATTCTATATAAACGAGGCAATCTGAAAGAGATTTGTGACTGCAAAGGGGTGGTAGGAGAAAGTATATCCAGACAGCACTGGATTGTGATGTGTAAGATTCTCTTTTGGTCAAAAGGAAGGTGAGAGGAAAGACAGAAAAGAAGACGGTGGAAGTTGAAAAAGGTAGAATGTCGTGAGGAATTCAGCCCGAAGCTGAGACAAGCTTTGGGTGGTCAGGAAGAGCTTCCAAATGACTGGGAAACTACAGTAGTAGTGATCAGGGAGACAGGTAGGAGGGTGCTCGGTGAATCATCTGGAAGGAGAAAAGAAGGTAAGAATCAGATGGTGGAACGAGGAAGTACAGGACAGCATTCAGAGGAAGGGGCTATCTAAAAAGAAGTGGGACATAGAAAGGACTGAAGTAGACAGGATTATAAGGAATCACAAGGTGAAGAGGGACTTGACAAAGGCCAAACAGAAAGCATATGAGTTGTATGCCAGGTTAGAAATGAGGGAAGTTGAGAAAGACTTGTACAGATTAGCGAGACAGAGAGATGGAGATGTGCAGGATGTACAACAGATTAAAGATAGAGATGGAAAGGTACTGACAGGTGAGTACAGTGTGCAGAGAAGATGGAAGGAGTATGTTGAGGAGCTGATGAATGAGAAAAATGAGAGAGAAAGACAGAAGGAAGAGATGAAGATTGTAGAGCAGGAAAAAGCAAAGATTGGAAAGGATGAGGTGTGGAATGCTCTGAGGAGAATTAAAAGTGGAAAGGCTGTTGGTCCAGATGACATACCCATGGAAGTGTCTAAGAGAGACAGCAGTTGAGTTTCTTTGTAGATTGTTCAACAGGAGTTTAGAGAGTGAGAAGATGCCTGAGGAATGGAGGTGAAGTGTTCTAGTGCCGATCTTTAAGAATAAGAGGAGCTGTATTTTATGACATCCTCATTCTACTGTATGAGGGTGTCAGGATCATGAAGTAGGTAAGTAGAACAATGATGTTAGAGGGGGCTGAGGTCAGGAAGGTGCAGTAGTTTAAGTATTTGGGGTTAACCATCCAGTGTGACGGGGAGTGTGGAAAAGCGGCGAAGAGGCGAGTGCATTGGTAGAACGATTTTGGAGTTGGAGCTGCCAGGTAAGAGGTCAAGAAGAAGGACAAAGAGGAGATATATGGATGTGTTAAATCAGGACATGAGAGAAGATGCCGAAGATAGTTAGCTAGAAACTGATGAGTCGCTGTGGCAATCCCTAACGGGAAAATCCGAAAGTAAAAGAAGAAGAAGAAAGAATATGTACTGGTTTTACTTTCTACTGCTTCTTGTGCTAGCATGCTTCACGTTTATTGTCATAAAAATCCTTTTTGTTTTGAAATGTTATGCATTGCTGTGCAGCATCATGACAGATAAATGGTAGATGTAATCCGATGTCATCGAACAGTGGAATCCATACTCCACACAGATGCAATATACCAAATAAGCTAAAAGACAAACAAAAGATAAACACTGGTTATTATGAACACAGGCTACAGTATGGAGGCTCAGTTTCATTAGAAGTGTACTTATCTACAATTGCTTGACGTGACTAGTGGTAATTATTGTTCGGGGAATTTTAAGTACAAAATAAATAAATGAATGATTTCATCATAACTTAATTTTATTTGATGCTTAAGACTGCCCTATTATATGTTGCTTAGAACTGTTTTACTGTTTACAGTCTACAATCTGTGGCAGAAGAATTATTTATTGTTTGTTTCTTGCAACTTTCAATAAAATTTCAGATTTCAATAAATGAAATAAGGATGGATTTTATTCTATTTTGTTTTGTTACTGCTATATTCAAGCAGAAATAAATGTACAGTGAGAAGATTTTTTAAACTATTCTGTTCTCTAGATTTGTTTTCAAATTTCTCAATCATTCAAATGATTTTTCTATTTGGTTATTTTACCTTTATTCTGCTTTATTCTTCTCAATGAACTTGCTAATAAAATGAGTTAAAGAGAGTAAGTAGCTAGTGGCTACTAGTTGGTTGATGGCGGCTATTGCTGCTCTCACTCTGGACCAAGACATTCTCACTCACATGATTTATCCTGAGCAGAGCTTTAAGGATAAGTACAGTATGCTGGCATCTTTCACTATCAGGTAAATCATACAGCTGTCTGGTTCAACTTTCAACATGTTTCAACCATACAACATCAATATAGTCAAACGCTCTAGGGACTATCTGATAAATATTCTGTTCTTTAGAATTGTTTTTGAATTTCTCAGGAATCCATGCCCCGGAGGAGGAGAAACTATATATTACTGATCATCACTTTAACAGCAGCAATTTTTCCAACATTTTCTCACACACATCTCAACAAAAGGAACAAGTAATGTCCGTATCGAAGTACCTGAATCAGGACTACGAGGTCCTCCGGAGTCAATGTCTGGTGGAAAGGAAGCTATTCTGCGATCCTAAATTCCCGGCTGCGCCTGAGTCTCTGGGCTCTAATGAACTAGGACCCAATTCAGCCAAGACCAAGGGGGTGGAATGGAAAAGGCCTGGGGTAAGTGCTTTTTAGGGCAGTTTTTTTTTATACAAAAGACTGTTTTTTGGAAAAACCTCAAAGTGAATTTGAATGATGAGAAAAGTATATTGAATACAGATAAATGAGGTTTGTAATTTGTCTTACAGGATTTATGTCAAAAACCTCAGTTCATCATCGCAGGAGCCACACGTGCCGATGTCTGTCAAGGAAAACTGGGTAAAAAAAAAATTTATATAAAAAAGCACACATTATTTAGTGCTGCTCTCATGTAATAAGTTAAATAAATATATGATGTGGAAAGCTGTTACTGGAAAATAGGAAACAAATAAATTTGATTCTAAGTTTTCTTCATGAACCCACTAATAAAATGAGGTAAAGAGAGTAAATAGCCAGTGACCTTTGACCCTTCTAGGTGACTGTTGGTTGATGGCGGCTATTGCTGATCTCACTCTGGACCAAAAAATTCTCGCTCGTGTGATTTATCCTGAACAGAACTTTATGGATAAGTATGCTGGCATCTTTCACTTTCAGGTAAATCATTAAGCTCACCTTTAAAATTCATTTTTCATTTGAATTCAGTTCATCTGTCCTAAAGAGTCCTAAAAATAGAAATAGTAAAAACAATTTCAGTACAATGACAAAAATAATAATTGCTATACAGATGGGAAAAAGAAGAAAGTGTATTGAAATATATAATATGTTAAAATGTATATATTAATGCAGGACAGTGGTAGTTCACATAGAATGACAGAATTTCTAAACAACTCAACGGTTCAAGGAGTTTTTACTCATGATTCTATGAACTTCTGTATGAGATGTGGTAGAATAGTGGTTAAGATGTTACTATGATTGGAAGGTTGGGAGTTTAAATTTGCTAGGATTGCTGGGGTTGTACCCTGACCTCTTCCCTATGGCCACTTAACCCACTCTGTGTTTTTGGTTCTCGGACATTACGGATTGATTTCACATGCCTTGTGTTTATTTACCTTCCCAGCTCTGGCAGTACGGCCAGTGGGTAGACGTCGTTGTTGATGACAAGCTTCCTGCTATTGAAGGAAAGCTGCTTTTTGTGAAGTCTAAAGACCAAACTGAATTCTGGAGTGCACTCCTGGAGAAGGCTTATGCTAAGTAAGTGTGTGTATTACTATGTCAGTAAATATTACATTATAAATTATCGTTTGGATGATTTTTTTTAATCCAATGTAGGCTCTCAGTTAGTAATGCACAGAGAAGTCTTTGAAAGCTCTCATATATCTAATTTAAAGGGTGAACGGTTGCTATGAGAATCTCATTGGAGGTTTTGCCAGTGAAGCCAATGAGGATTTCACAGGAGGAATTTTAGAGTGGTACAGTCTGAACAAAGCCCCGCTGAACCTGTTTAACATCATCGAGAAAGCTCTGCGTGGGAGTTCTCTGCTCAGCACGTCCATTTCTGTATGTTACATAGCAGCTTTATTACCTGAAACAATTATTATTTGAATTAAACTTATATTATAGGAGTTCAGACTGAAAAAAACTTTACCTGATCGAACATTTGGATTTGTTGTTTTTATTTGTTTATTCACAGGCCAGCAATGATGAAAAAGAACATAAGACCGCAGAGCAGCTGGTGAAAAGACATGCCTACTCCATCACTGCTGCACAGAAGGTCAGACACTGAGAAAACACACACTTCCATCCATTTTCTGGAGCTTTTATCCTACACATGTTCATGGGGAATCTGGAGTCTATCCCAGGGGTCCTAGGGCACAAGGAGGGGGGACAGCCTGGAGACAGACACACACACACACACACACACACACACACACACACACACACACACACACACACACACACACACACACACACCACAGATAATTTAAAGATGCCAGTCAGCCTGTAACACATGTTTTTGGACTGGTGAAGTACAGGGAGAAAATGCAAAATCCACAACGTTGAAGGTGCGATACAAATGTGCTAAGCCACTCTGCCCCTAAACAATTCCATTTCTATTTCTAGCATTTGGCAGATGCTTGTATCCAAAGTGACATACAGTACAAAAGTGCTTTGTTAATGTCTCTATTAATTAATACATTAACACTGGGTTCCTAGGTTAGATATTTAGGACACAATCAACCTAAAACTTTTCAGGGATTTTTTTTTAAATATACACATAAAACAAACAGTATTCATGTTATAGTTACAGGCTATTATCTATAGCACATGGCCCAAATCTCAGACCCACCCAGGCCACATTACTCCTACTGTAAACTACACTCTCTTTACTATTTATTAGGAACATCTGTACAAAGCATGCTTACTGGTTCCTTCTTGCTGCTGTAGGTGAAAGTGTTTAAGACTGATAAAGTCGTGGAATTGCTCCGTCTCAGAAATCCCTGGGGCCACCTGGAGTGGAACGGTGCCTGGAGTGATGGGTAAGCTGTTGACTGATCATTGCAAAATGATATAGTTTTAAAAATACTTTGTGGGTAAGTAGTTATACAATCAAACATTGCTTGTGTTTTAATTCCATAAACTGCCAAAAGTTCCATCTTGTCTTTATATTCAGCTCCAAAGAGTGGGATCAAGTCTCACCAGAGGATAAGGCCAAACTTCATTACTCAACTGATGATGGAGAGTTCTGGTAAGGATCAGGCACCATTACTTCTTATTTTACTTCTTATTCATGTAATCAATTAGATTAATTAAATACTAGTTAAATAATTAAAATCTCTCTCTCTCTCTCTCTCTCTCTCTCTCTCTCTCTCTCTCTCTCTCTCTCTCTCTCTCTCTCTCTCTCTCTCTCTCTCTCTCTCTCTCTCTCCCTTCCCCTTCCCCTTCCCCAGGATGACATATGCAGATTACATTCTGCGTTATTCAAGGCTAGAGATTTGCAACTTGACTCCAGACACTCCAAGTGATGATCTGATATGTTGGAACACTTGCCAGTTCGAGGGCTCCTGGAAAATAGGCAGTACAGCTGGTGGCTGCCTGAATTTCCCAGGTGACTACAAATAAAATAAAATACATAAAATTGCTGGCCTCTGAGAACAACATCTAACTATTCTCACAGTTAAACTGATTACTAAACACACACACCTGGACTCACAGACAGCACATCACACACAGTGTAAATACCCCATTTTGTACCCAATGCCCTGTGTACACTGTACACTCTGTGTCATTTTGTTACCATGTATTTTGAAACTGTGATCTTTGTGTACCCTTAATTGCGTCCTAAACAGCATTCTGATGCTAATATCTATCAGTAGCTTCACAATGAGACCATTAAGGATGAGCAAAGCATTACAGTGCTCGGTCTCACTGATGGCATCATAAGAATATATTAGCTTTATGCTGTATTCCACCGTTTATTTCATTTATCTTTTGTGTAATTTGTACTTTGATTACACAAATCTGCTTAGCCTATTAACTACAGCTTCTCCTGCAAAATCCTTAGAGCTTTTTATAAAAGATGCAGGGTTCTTAAGTGTAACACATTAATCGTGACAGTCACTCATTTCGGTCTTTTGTCATGTTCTCCTGCCACATATTATATTTCTCACACAGAAAAACTTACTATTTATCATATATTTAATAAGCCGCAGCGCCCAAAATGTATCTGTCCGCACCGCTGTCTCTATGGAACCGGGCAGGAATCAAGCGCGTCTCCCCTGAAGTTCTTAGTCGACCACTTATCAGCCAATCAAAAAAGAGGCTACACAATAGCCAATCAGAAAATAGCTCTATTGTATCTAGATAGGATTTAACACAACAACCAATGAAAAAAAAAGCATATCCTGGAATTGTTTGGCATCATCCTCGTTCACTAGAGCTGTGAGCATAACTTCGAGCACAGAGTAAGTCATGATCTCCTGTTGTAATGTTACAACAAATTCACAACTTGTTTCACACAAACAATGACATTGTGACTGCTGTTAGAGATGTTTCCCAGATAATCAGCATCAGTTTTTCATGAGTGTCTGTAACTTAGACAACTTAGCCACTCAGCCGCCTGTTCACTGACAACACCTGCTTAGAACATGTAGTCTAGGCCAGTGGTTGTCAAACTTGGGGCCCTGAGATGGTGCCAGGGGGACCCGGCTTTATGACATTTTATAAAATAATGAATTTATTTGCATTGACCACGCTGCTGCTTCTTGAAATCCATGGGCGTCGGAATCATTATATGTGTTTGGGACAGGACACGCCCACTTTTTATTTGCTTCCGACGCCCATGCCCGTGGTGGTTGATTAATGTCAATTAACTAAGTATTGCTTGAACGTATAAGAAAAATACACTTATTAAATTGCATTAATGAAATGAATATAATAAATTTCATAGGAAATATGTTGCACAACCGCCTGCGACAGACAGGCAAGTTTAGCAGGCGCCCTTTCCATTTACTGTACCTTAGAGCGTTAAACATGTCGCTCATTTGGGTGCAAGGTTTACTGTTTAATACATTTTGCATTATGTTTCAAGAGTTCTAATTTAAGATGCACTTTAAAATATTGCATTTCCTTCAGAAAATAATTTAATAATTGCAGTATATATGGTTTAGATTGTTATACTACTAACTGTTAAGTACTGTTTGCTACTGCATTAATACTTTTTAAGGTTTCTTGTGTTTTCATTTTTTATCCAGTAATGGGCATTTTTGTATTTCTTTGCCAGAAACAAATAAAACTTAATAACTAAGCGAGTTGTATACATTCTTTAGTTTTAAAGGTAGAAAAGAACAGATATCGGTATCGGCCGATACCGGCAAACGCTGGTATCAGATCGGAAGAGAAAATGTGGTGTATCGGTACATCCCTAGTTTTATGTCATAAATTTTCTTTTTGGGGGGCTAGACATATTTAAAATATGTCACTCTTACCTGTCTTCAAAACTTGAGAACGCTGTAGATGTCTTTTCTATGATAAATCAGAGAGGCTTGGTTCAGTGATACCAGGCCCCACTTTGTATAGTAGCCCTCACATTGTGTGACGAACACAAAAAGGCTCACAATACAGACTGCAAGTTTAAACATGCAGGTTATGTAAGCTTGTATATCGTGTTTGAATATATATGTGTGTATAAATGTATGTATGTGTTTGTGGTTTCTGCAGCTACATTCTGCAAAAACCCACAGTATCGGGTGAAACTGGACATCGACAGTCAGGGTGATAACAAATGTTCAGCACTTGTGGCACTGATGCAGAAAGGTGCGCGCCAAGCCAAACATAAAGGAGTCAAAAACTATGCCATTGGCTTCTACATCTACAAGGTAACATCATAATCTTATCAGTAACAGTGAAAGGATGGTGCACCATTTGCTAGTATGTGAAGAGGTTTTGTGAGAATGTTTAAGGAAAGTTGATCAGTGCAACTGGAAATTTGTTTGATGTGAAATCATTTGTTTGAATTTGAAGTCACTGTTATAATGGCATTGTCTTTGGTGTGTTTGTTTTCCTTGCAGGTTCCAGATAAGGTGTGTATTGCATGTAGCAGTGGTGTAATCCATTCTGAAGTAGCTGGTATACTGTGACCAGGACCAGAAGATCCTGAAGCCAGCCTCTGTTCCCCTCTACCTTCACACCACATTTGTGACGCATGAGTACAGTATGAGGCTAAAACTTTGTAGATACTTGAGGATCAAACCCATGTGTGCTTTTTGAACACCATATCCCATCACCATGGTCATAATAATATAGAGTTGATCTCCATCTTCTTGTCACTGGTGTGAGGGGAAAGGTTGAGGACATTCAGTAAGGGTAAAGGTGTTTGACATACCATGACTTCCTGGGGCTCACTTTGTACATACTGGGTTTTGGGGCTCTACAGCTCCAGGGAAGGGAAGTCATAATGGGAAGTCACAAAGTGAGCTCCATGAAGAATGTATGCAAATACAATCGATGTGGTAATCTGTTCCATTAAGGAGAGCAGATCCACTCCTCAACCAGACTGTATTTCTTTGCCCTGCTTCAATTGCATTGCTTCGGCTGTAACCTACTGTGTATTTATGTTTTATCATTATACAAACAAATGTGCAACCAATTAATTCAAGTTGTTTCATGCACAATAGTTTGTGTACAAACAACAGTTTTTACTACAAGATCATTTAGGACTTTATACAATGCCAACAAACAAAAAATGTATTGTTATAAATTATCTGGACAATCATTTAACAGTGATTACATCCTGGGTATTTAAACACGTCACTCTGTGTGTTGCAGTATAAAGGAAAGCAGGGCGTCTGCCTTGGACCTGAAGATCTGCGTAGACCGGTGGCTCAAAGCGAATTCGTGCAAATGCGGGAGGTGTGTCAACGCTTCAACCTTCCACTTGATGAATACGTCATCATTCCAGCCACCAAGGAGTCGAACAAAGAAGCCAATTTCCTGTTGCGCGTGTTTTCTGAGAAATAGGCTGCCTGATATATAATCACTAAATTTATCATTTAACCAATAAACACGTGCAGATTAACCAGTAAATGCACACAAATTAATCAAATATATATACAAATAGTCAACAAATTGATCCAAATTAACCAATAAATAAACGCAAATCAACTAATAAATATATGCAAATTAATATCTATATATTTCATTTCTTTTATTACACTTTTATTTTTTTTTCAGTTCATTTGAAAGCATATTTCTCATGAATTGCATTAATTGACATACTTTTACAAGGTTTTATATCAAGCCAAGTCAAGAAGCTTTTATTGTCATTAAAACCATATATAGCTGACGCAGCGAAATGAGACAGCGTTCCTCCAGGATCATGGTGCTACATACAGTAGAACAACACAGAGCTAAGGACTGATAGTAAGTTGTCCACATAAAGTGCAACTTGTGCAAACAGTGCAAAAAACTAATAAGATTAGATGCGAGATAAGATTAGATTACAAGAACCAATAAGGTTAGACACGAGATAAGATTAGATTACAAGAACCAATAAGATTAGACACGAGATCAGATCAGATTACAATAACCAATAAGATTAGACACTAAGATAATGTGTGCTTTCCTTTAAGTTTTGGTGTTTCTGTATGTCACTGAATTTTAGGTGAACTGATTTTTCTCCCATTTTCTGGTTTCTGAATGTTGCTTTATGGTGTTTGGATTGTTTTCAGTTTAAATAAATAAAAAACCTAAAACTTGAGTAGACTTTCTTTTTTATCCCCCTGACTCTATTTGTTCCTATTTTCTTCTTGAGCTCAAGATTTACACAAGATTGTTTGTTGTAGATCCACTTTACATGTGTTTAGGATATGCACTGAACCTGGACGCTAGTTGGCGCAAGAGACATGCTTTTGTTTAGAAATGTTGTGTCTTTAACCTACTATTTCAATAGCATCCATTTAACTTCATATCACTCTCATCTCTAAAGTATTGTAAATAACAAGCAGATAAAATCTGACCCTCTTACTGTATACCAAACCAAAACACAGACAGAAAGGATGATGGTTACATAGATGGTGTTTGGTTTCTAAATTAGGATATATATGTATGGTGTTTATGTTATATACCCTTGATTTACTCTGGTGCTTCAGAAATGGCTTATATATGTTGAGCAGGAACTCAGTCCTCTTGGTTTGCATGACAGATTTAAACCACGTCCGAAGGAGGAGAACCCAAAACTTCCTTAAACTCACTTCTGCAATCACACTGTATCCAAAGCGCATTTAAAGTCGGATCCAGAAGTTAAGCAGGTTCAGATATGTCTGGAGTGGCGTTAACTTTGGCTAAGAAGCGAGCCCGGGCTGCGGGTTTCGGCACCAACGCGAACGCCAACAAATACCTGAACCAGGATTACGAGGCGATCAGAAGTCAGTGCAAAAGTCAAGGGCAGCTTTTCTGTGATCCTTTATTTCCAGCTGTGCCAGAATCCCTGGGCTTTAAGGAACTTGGACCAAATTCCTCCAAGGTCAGAGGAGTGCAATGGAAAAGACCTGGGGTAAGTGGTGCAGAATATCTACTTAAAAGCAGATTGAAAACAAATCGTTTTGTATGATGCTGGGGAAAAAATTCAAACAATTCTTCCTTGATTAGTTGGGAAATTTTTTTATATTAATTTTTTATATATATTTACACACACAAACATATATATATATTTTTTTAATTCATATGATGTACTTTTTTTTGCTTGTTTTTGTTCTATATAAAAAGTAAATATGAGTGGTTTTTCTGACAATGTTGACAAGATCACTGTTATTTTTTTATCTCACAAAAACCAGACAGTAGTTAAAGATGGGTCTTGGCTACAACCACTGCACATACAGACAGGATGGCTGCTACCAGTAGTGGGCAGTTTTTAAAAAACAGGAGTTGTGCTCCAGACCTCAGTTCATTACTGGAGGAACTACAAGGACTGATATTTGCCAAGGAGCCCTGGGTAAGACACACTGACTGATGTCCGGGTACTGATAGATGCTGGTGCTTGTGGTGTTGCTTTGATGAACAACATGTCTGAAACAGGTAGTGATGTGTCTCTCTCTCTCTCTCCCTCTCTCTCTCCCTCTCTCTCTCTCTCTTCCCCCTCCCAGGATGACATATGCAGATTACATTCAACGTTATTCAAAGCTAGAGATTTGCAACTTGACTCCAGACACTCCAAGTGATGATCTGAGATGTTGTAACGCTTGCCAGTTCGAGGGCTCCTGGAAAATAGGCACTACGGCTGGAGGCTGCCTGAAACTCGCAGGTGACTGACTATGTTAGACTAATAGCCTACACTATAGAGAATGTGGTAGTTAAATGTATCTATTTTCAACTGAAGTCAATATCACAATCATACAGATTTCAATGTAATGCAATGTTTATATTAATATTTCTGCATTCTGTGTCAACTATCGTCCAAATCTGCTTCTAATGACCTTTTGTCAACTTCCACTTCCCTTTGAAGCAATTTCCAACTACAGTATTATTACTTTACTAGCTTTAAGCCCTAAATTTACCTAGTAATAATAATAATGAGAAGAAGAAGAAGAAGAAGAAAAGCTAAAATTGCTGGGGTCAAATATTAATAACTGAAGAAATATGTATATAAATATCAGGAAGTATTGCTGTATAAGGCACAGGTGTGGAGGTGTGATCTTTGGATCCTCAACAGCATTCTGATGCTAATATCTATCAGTAGCTTGACAATGATACCATTAAGGTTGAGCAAAGCATTACAGTGCTTGGTCTCACTGATTGCATCATAAGAATATATTAGCTTTATGCTGTATTCCCTCTAAAACGCAACCATTTATTTCATTTATCTTTTGTGTAATGTTTACTTTGATTACACAATATCTGCAATAATATATGCAAATCTGATATCAGATATCTGCAAATCTGGCACTGATGCATTATCTTTGGTGTGTGTGTTTTCCTTGCATGTTCCAGATACTGTGATCGGATCAAGAAGATCTTGAGGCCAGCCTCTGTTCCCCTCTACCTTCACACCACATTTGTGACACATACAGTATGAGGCTAAAACTTTGTAGATACTTGAGGATCAAACCTATATGTGCTTTTTGAACATCATATCCCATAACCATGGTCATATTAGTATAGAGTTGATCTCCATCTTCTTCAAGTCAAGAGTCAAGAGTCAAGAAGCTTTTATTGTCATTTCAACCATATATAGCTGTTGCAGTACATAGCGAAATGAGACAACGTTTCTCCAGAATTATGGTGCTACATAAAACCAAAGACAGGGCTAAAGACTTGTAAGTAGTCTTAGCCACATAAAGTGCAACTGTGCAACCTGGTGCAAACAGTGCAGGACAAGACAAACAAGACAGAGCAGGACAAAAGACAGTGTAGACAAAACTTTAAACCCTGATTGGTTCCTGAGGTTTACCTGGTGCCATGCCCTGCTGGTCAGCTGACTCCCTGTGGCCTATAAAAGCCTCAACCACCACTTCCTGTTTAGATTTTTTGGCTCATTTGCTGTGGTTACTTGTTTTCTGCTAACTAGTTTTGTGAATTGTTCTGTGTATTTATATTCTTAACATTCCCTGTTAATACTGACTCCTGCCTGTTCTTTTGACTTTGATTCTGGATTGGCCTTTGATTGGACTTGTTTGCTAATCTGTATATAGTATAATAGTATATTATATATATTCTTGGGGAGGTAGGGAGACCGATGCAATTTTGTTTGGTACCTTTTCTTGATTGTGTTTATGTTTAGGGAGATAGGGAGGTGATTTGTATTTTCTTTTTCTTTTGTTTAGTAGGGAAGTTAAAGGTTGCAATAAATAGCTGTTTTGTTTGTTATTTTGGCCTTGTTGACTCCTGAAGACATACCCCCACTTGTACACTTGTTTTCCTATTAAAATATTGTTCTTTCAGTTACCCCTGGTTTCTCGTTCCCGTTCATGTTTCGCCCTCACCCCTAGACAGGGCGTAACACAAGACAATACAAAAAGTACAAAAAATACAATACACAAAAGACAATAAACTAACAAAAACAGCACCGATCGACCAGTGTATATACTGTATGTGAATACTGAATGTTCAAACAATATTTCGTGCAGTAACATTAGAATGAACACAGTTTCTTAGCAGCAGGTCCTTGAGATAATATATAGAATTGTGCAAAAATCAGCAAATGACTGAAATATTGTATAGTATGTGCGTAAAGGCTGAGATATTGTACAATATGTGCAAAAACGGCTGAAATGTTGGACAGTTTGTGCAAAACAGCAGAAAAGTGTGCAAAACAGCATGTAAACAGTTTGATGGATTGTAAGCAGCATCTAAACAGTTTGATGTGTCAGTGTGTGTGTTTTGTGAGGGTCTGTGCAGTCCATACAGTTGATGTGTGTGTATGTTGTGCTCAGTACAGTTCAGTTCAGTTATTGAGAAGTCTGATGGCTTGTGGGAAGAAACTATTACACAGTCTGGTCGTGAGGGCCCGAATGCTTCGGTACCTTTTTCCAGACGGCAGGAGGGTGAAGAGTGAGTGTGAGGGGTGTGTGGGGTCATCCAGAATGCTGTTGGCTTTGCGGATACAGTGTGTGGTGTAAATGTCCATGATAGAGGGAAGAGAGACCCCAATGATCTCAGCTGTCCTCACTATCTGCTGCAGTAATGCAGCTGCTCAGGATGCTCTCAATGGTCCCACTGTAGAACATGGTCAGGATGGGGTGAGGGAGATGTGCCTTTCTCAGCCTTCGTAGGAAGTAGAGACACTGCTGGGCTTTCTTGGTGATTGAGCTGGTGTTGACCAGGTGAAGTTCTCTGCTAGATGAACACCAATAAATTTGGTGCTCTTGAAAATCTCTACGGATGATCCGTCGATGTTCAGCAGAGAGTGGTCACTCTGTGCTCTCCTGAAGTCCACAACCATCTCTTTAGTTTTATCCACATTCAGAGAAAGCTTGTTGGCTCTACACAAGGCAGTTAGTTGTTCTACACCTCCTTCCTGTATGCTGACTCGTCGTTCTTGTAGATGAGACCCACCACAGTCGTGTCATCGCCGAACTTGGTAATATGATTTGATCTGTGCAGTCGTGAGTCAGCAGAGTGAACAGCAGTGTACTGAGCACGCAGCCCTGAGGGGCTCCAGTGTTCAGTGTGGTGATGCTTTAGATGCAGTTCCCGATCCGGACTGACTGAGGTCTCCCAGTCAGGAAGTCCAGGATCCAGTTGCAGAGGGAGTTGTTTAGTCCCAGCAGGCTCAGCTTCCCAATCAGGTGCTGAGGGATGATTGTATTGAATGCTGAACTAAAGTCTATGAACAGCATTCGTACATAAGTGTCTTTATTGTCCAGGTGGGTGAGGGCTAAGTGGAGGGCTGTGGCAATGGCATAGTCTGTGGAGTGGTTTGGACGATACGCGAACTGTAGGGGGTCCAGTGAGGGTGGTAGCTGGGTCTTGATGTGCCTCATGACGAGCTTTGTGGGAAATTTTAATACATAGAAGGTTCAAATTATGCCCCAACTCGGACAAAGAACATGGGAGAGAAAACCATACATTGAGTGTCTAATTTAAACACGCACACAGGCCATTAGGGCCATAGCGAAGGAATCCTAGACAGAGACCATTAGAGGCCATAAATAAAACACTCAGCAACCCCCCCCCACACACACACAGTGAGGCAGAAACAGGACATGTACAGAATGTAGAGAAAAAGTTAGGTTATATAAGTTAATATAAAGGCTTTAATAATGAGATACAACATCAAAAGGAAAAAGTCACTTCTTTATGTAAAATGGTTTGACAGCAAAACAAGGAGGATATTGAGTTTTTGTTAATACGCCACGTAGTTTGAGTAACTTGTGTGCTTGTAGGCTGAAGGAGTTTGGGTTGATTAAGTGGCGACTGTAGCAGACTGGGTTGAAACATTTATTCTCCTAAAAGTGGATGTGTCACTGGGTCGACCACGACTCTCCATGTTCCGGAGGTATCAGCAGTAGAAGACGGTGTCGAAAGTTCAGTCTTGTCCAGAAGATTTGCAAACCAAGTAGAGATTAAAGCTATGAAACACGAGAACTTCTGTAAACACATGCTCACTCCGGCCACCAGGGTAATAAATCAACCAATGACTACTACACACCGTATCCAAAGAGACAGGATAGTAAAGAACTGGTTTTAAGTCATACAGAAGAAACAATGTAGATAAACAAAAACCTGAGAAGATGCAATATATACCCATGTGAACTCGCGTTAAGTTGAGTCTGTTACAGAAGAACATCAGGGAAGGGAATGAAGTCTCTAAACACACATAGGACCCAACTTATAGGTTTTATGGCCGGACGACGTAGCCCAAGTCCTGTGGAAATGGGATTCCCCCAGGGGAAAGACAATGGGAATTTATGGGGCCTAATGCAGAGGCAAATGTTTACCCAACGTCTAGACTAAAAGGGTCATTTTTCAAGACAATGGGAAATTCCAGAGCATGCGGAAAGTGCATGCGGAAGCGATTTATGATTGAATAGGAAGGGAGGGCATGTCAGAACTGTATATAAGCATGCTGAAATCAGCAGTGCTTCGGTGCAGGTCCCGTCTACTAGACGAACTTGTATCCCTGGGGCAAATCTCGTCTACTGGGCAAACTTGTATCTCTGGTGCAAGTATCGTCTGCTAGACAAACTTCTATCCCTGGTACCAGCTGGTTGATTGCTGTCTGTACTGTAAATTTTAACTTGTGAGTTGTTGTTTAAACTCATAGTCAGATTGCCGGAGCTAGCCTGGGCCAATGTAGGGTGGCGACGTCTTCTCCTACAGCTTCTCAAAGCACTTCATAACTATGGGTGTGAGTGCAATGGGACGATAATCATTGAGGCAGGATACTGTAGACTTCTTTGGGACAGGAACAATGGTGGTAGTTTTGAGGCACGTATGGCGCTGCTCAAGGAAATGTCGACGATGTCAGTAAAGACTCTGAGCACCCTGCCAGGAATGTTGTTTGGTCCAGCAGCCTTCCGTGGGTTAACTCTGCATAGAGATCTCCTCACGTCGGCCATAGATAGACAGAGTACCTGGTCGTCGGGGCGAGGGATGGTCTTCCTTGCCGCTACATTGTTCTGCACCTCAAACCGATTGTAGAAGTCAATCAGCGCATCTGGGAGGGAGGCATCGATATCACAAGCAGGTGAAGCTGTCTTGTAGTTTGTGATTGCCTGTATGCCCTGCCACATGTGCCGGGTGTCCCTGCTGTTTTGGAAGTGGCTATGCATTGTCTGGGCGTGTGATAGCTTTGCCTCTTTGATGACTCGGGACAGTTTGGCCCTTGCTGTTCTTGGTGCCGCTCTGTCCCCTTTTCTGAAGTCTAGGTCTCTAGTCCTCAGCAGCGCAGGCACGTTAGCAAGCATCTATGGCTTCTGGTTGGAGCGTGTAGTGATGGTCTTGGAGACGGTCACGTCATCAATGCACTTGCCGATGTAACTGGTCACTGTTGACGTGTACTCCTCCAAGATGATGGAGTCGCCGTTGGTTGCAGCCTCCCTGAAGATGTTCCAGTCAGTGCACTCAAAGCAGTCCTGAAAAGCAGAGGTGGCTCCTGCTGGCCAGGTTTTCACCTGCTTCAGAACCGGTTTTGAGCATCTGATGAGTGGTCTGTCTGCTGGAATTAACAGTCAGAGATGTGGTCTGAGTAGCCGAGGTGGGGGCGGTCCTCCGCACGGTACGCGCCAAGAATGTTTGTGTAAAATAGCTTCGGCTGTAACCTTGTGTGTGTTTATGTTTTAGCAAATTAATTTAGGTTGTTTCATACAAAATAGTTTGTATAACCATTATTTAATTGTGTTGCCTTTTACAACAGTTTTTACTACAAGACCATTTTAGAATACATCCTGTGTGTTTAAACCCATCACTCTGTGTTGTGTGTTGCAGTATAAAGGAAAGCAGAACGTCTGCCTTGGACCTGAAGATCTGCAGAGACCAGTGGCTGAAAGCGAATTCGTGTACATGCGGGAGGTGTGTCAATGCTTCGACCTTCTGCTTGCTGAATACGTCATCATTCCAGCCACTTATGAGTCGAACAAAGAAGCCAACTTCGTGTTGCGTGTGTTTTCTGAGAAGTAGGCTGCCAAATTATGAGTTGAACTCCTAAGACTGCCAGTGCTTGCTTTGAGTTTTCATTTGTATAGCTGTTGATAAAAACGTAATTAAAGCTCTTTATCTAGATCTCTAATTAGCTCATGCAACTTTTTTGCATAATTATATTTGGGTAATTATAGCTTGCTTGCTTGCTTTGAAATAGTTTGATAGTGGATGGAAGCGTGAATAAATTCTGTTTTACTAGGTTTGTGTCTATTACTCCAGTTCCAAGCTGTTCTGGTGGACCAACATATTTCCAAGTCAAGGTGGTTAGGTGTCGCATTATTATGAACTCTGAGATTATATTTAATGGGTTTTGTGCTGATTGTGCAGTAGTAACACCCAGATCCTAAGCCCTTTGTTTTGATGTAATATGGATAGGTTACAACACTCAGCTTAGACTACATTACCAGTCATATTTCAAGTGCATTGCACCATGGCGTAACTTTTTTTAAGCTTATGTTTTGGGGTTTTTTCAGGGTGATAATTAGCACAGCATGTCAGAAATTTAAAACTGTACAATCACCCATCACCTTATTTGACACCCAGAGACTAAAAACAATGCATATTTAAGTGACAGGTGAAGACCTACCTCTTCCTGTATTTAATAAACATCCCAACAGAGTTTTAGGTTGATGGTAACCAAAGGTAACCTAGTGAACCATGTATTCTTTGATAGGGACACATTAGAACATCGCTCTGGATAACGACATCAGCCAAATGTAAAGCTCACCTAGAGCTCCCTTTCATATGTCAGTCCTCGTAGTGGCGTCACAAATGAACTGAGGGTTTGGACAAAGCTCCTTAAAATCATCAGAGGAAAAGAAAGAATGATCTTGTCAGAAGGTGTTTCGTTAACTGCAGCTTGGAAAATTGTTAATATAGCGTTCAGCATCAGTTCGGGTAGGCCACATAGTCAAGCTCGGCTATCAGCTGATTGGCAAAAAAATTCTAACCCAGCCCATCAGCTGATCTGATTCCTAAGAGCACAATTGGTCCCTTTCAAACAGGGTGCCCTATTTAAATGCACTGTAAACAGTGCATTTAAATAGGGCACAGTCTGTCACAGTTTCAGTCTGTCTGCTTGGCTGTTTCCTTTGCATTACTGCAGCCCACCTCCTCCCCTAGCCCCTGCTTGAAACTTTGTGTTTAACTTAATCAGTGTCATTCTGTTGTCACTGATGCAGGCTCTGTTCTAAATGGGGGGATTTTGTCTTGCTGCTTTCCCAGTTTTAAATGGGAGATTGTCCCCAGAAGCTGCTGCTGTTCCCTGACTAGCTTTTATGGAGCATATGAAAAGGATGGGGAATTCAGAACAGAGCCATACCCCCAAATGAAAATTTAACAAGCTTGCAAATAAAAGTTTAAATATATGTCGAAAGAATTGTCTTTATTTTGACTCAAGTGGTCCTGACTGAAATGAGTTTGTTCTAATAACTTAGTTTCAAAAATGTATTCACAGGGACTTGAATGGTGGACACACCACATAATACATCAAAATGTCCAAAAAATGCACAGCGTAACTCCAGCACTTTAAGGTACAGTCGCAAGGACAGAAGATTTTGTAGTTTCTCGGTTATGTGACAAACTCCATTTCATTCTTCTTACTCATTTCAAGAAAGAAAGAAAAAGAAAGGACGAAGAGAGAATGATTGTTTATAACGGTTATAACAGATCATAACAGGAACCAGGTTACTTTGTGAGTCTTCCACAACATTAAATGTAAATTGTTTTAAAATTATAATTTTTAATCAACAAGGAGCTGCCATCTTTGAGGATATGCTGTTAAAGGGAAATAATAAGTTAGTGCTGTAACAGCAGCCATTATGCCACTCATTATGCTATTTGTTAATTATTTCAGTTATAACAGCATATTGCTATGTTAGTTTTAGCTGCCTTCAAGGTTTGGCTCTAATTGAGCTGTTGTGTGTCATTGCCTGTTATTAATAATTAATTGATTTCTAAGTAAAGCACACAGGATCATTATACGGTGTGGTAGTTTTGAGTTATCTAGTATTTGTATATTATATTGATATCGGTCACCTCTTAACGATGCAATTTAAAGAAGAATATAACTGCTCTGGGCAAGAAGTTTTGTGATGAGTTTAGGTTGGAGTTATTCTGAAGCTGTACACATTGGTGATACAGTAAAGCACTGTCTGATCTCCACAATAAGGAAAAGAAAAACAATATTGTCTAATTTACATATGAAAAAATGCCCCAAAGGTACAGATTATCTATCACTCGCCGTCATAGTTCTTAACGATTGCCTTTTCCACTCCTGTGGTCTTGGAAGAATATCGTCCCAGCTGGTTGTATCCTAGAGAGCGGGCTTCAGCAGGGAACGTGGAGTCACAGAAGAGTTTGCCACTGTCCAAGCACTCACGTTGCAGCTTTTTAAAATCCTGGTTATTGAAAGGAATGGCATTGTCATTGCCTCCCAGTCCTTCCTCTTTGTCCTTCCTTTTGGCCAGCACATGGGCTATGTTAGACATCTTGATACAGGTTGGTCTCAGGTGCTAGTCTTCAAAGAGCGTGGTAAAGAGTGTTTGCATCTCTGTGCAGCTTGACTGAGCTTATGCTCAGGTTGTGAAGGTCGGAGGGCAGAGGGTGGGGAAAGAGGCAGGGCATGGCAGGTAAAAGTGTGTACCTGTCAGCAAGTATTGCCATCAGTTGCCTGCCATCTTGTGGATGGTTTGAATCAGTAAAACACAGAGCACACATCAGGTTCTGCTGGCATGCAAGAACAAAATTAACCTAAAGAACAAACACAAAGTCATTCCATTGACCAATAGAAAACATCTTCATTCATTAGGTTTCTCCATTAGTCACGCATCTGTGAATATATGTGTGTGGTGGCCTGAGAAACCCCTTCACCTGCCTTTTGAATTGAATTCCTGTTTCCTGTTACAGTGGCTTGAGGAGGTAAAGAAACATCTGACCTACGTAGATATACCAAATATACCAAACTGACAGAAGATAAACATTGGTTAATATGACCAACAGGCTATTATGTATTATAGGCTATAACAAATGTCTACAGTTATTATGCATATATTTAATGGTGTTTTCTAGAGAAAATTATGGAACATTGTTCCTGTTCACCTTGCTGACTCACTACTGTACAGCAATGCACAGATCGAACCATATTATCGAGTTCGCCGATGACATGACCGTGGTGGGTCTCATCAGCAAGAATGATGAGTCAGCATACAGAGAGGAGGTGCAACAACTAGCTGCCTGGTGTAGAGCCAACAACCTTTCTTGGAATGTTGATAAAACTAAAAAGATAGTTGTTGACTTCAGGAGAGCACAGAGCGACCACTCTCTGCTGAACATCGACGGATCGTCTGTAGAGATCGTCTGGAGCACCACATTTTTTTGGTGTTCATCTAGAGGAAAACTTCACCTGGTCACTCAACACCAGCTCCATCACCAAGAAAGCCCAGCAGCATCTCTACTTCCTACAAAGGCTGAGAAAGGCACATCTCCCTCCCCCCATCCTGACCATGTTCTACAGAGGGACCATTGAGAGCATCCTGAGCAGCTGCATCACTGTCTGGTTTGGGAACTGCACTATCTCAGATTGCAAGACACTGCAGCGGATAGTGAGGACAGCTGAGAAGATCTTTGGAGTCTCTCTTCCTTCTATCACAGACATTTACACCACACGCTGTATCCGCAAAGCCAACAGCATTCTGGATGACCCCACACACCCCTCACACACACTCTTCACCCTCCTGCTGTCTGGAAAAAGGTACCTAAGCATGTGGGCCTCACGACCAGACTGTGTAATAGTTTCTTTCCACAAGCCATCAGACTCCTTAATAACTGAACTGAACTGTACTGAGCACAACACACACACACACACACACACACACACACACACAACACACACACATATATATATATTTTTGCTATTTGCACATTCTGTCAGACATTTCAGTTGATTGATTGCTGTTTTGCACAACCCTTGACAATATCTCAGGTAACTGCTGCTATAACACTGGGTTCATTTCAGTATTTCTGCACACGTAATATTGTCTGAACATACAGTATTTACACTGGTCGGCGCTGTTTCTGTTTCTTGTCTTTTGTGTATTGTTTTGTAATTTTTTGTTTGCACTGTCTTTTTCCCCCCGCACTGTCTTGTCTATCTTGTTTGTCTTGTCTTGCGCTATTTGCACCAGGTTGCACAGTTGCACTTTAGGTGGTTAGGACTACTTACTGTCTTTAGCTCTGTCTTTGTTTTGTGTGGCACCATAATCCTGGAGAAACGTTGTCTCATTTCATTATGTACTGCAACAGCTATATATGGTTGTAATGACAATAAAAAGCTACTTGACTTGACTTGGAAAAACAGTATTTTTTTTAAATAATTAATAAGAACTTAATTTCATTTGTTGCATTAGATTTTCCTAATATTTTACATTCTGTGTTTGTTTATTGTAACATTCATTATTAATATTCTGTTCTCTAGAATTGTATTTGAATATCTCAGGAATCCACACCCCAGAGGAGGAGAAACCAAAACTAATTGATCCTCACTTTGATGACAACAACGCATTCAACAACACTTTGTCACACACGTCTCAACAGAAGGCAGAAACATGTCTGTATCAAAGTACCTGGATCAGGACTACGAGGTCCTCCGGAGTCAATGTCTGAGGGAAAAGAAGCTATTCTGCGATCCTCACTTCCCAGCTGCGCCTGAGTCTCTGGGCTGTAATGAATTAGGACCCAATGCAGACAAGACCAAAGGGGTGGAATGGAAAAGGCCTGGGGTAAGTGCTGTTGAATTAATACACAACTTACTTTTTAGTGTTTTTTATTTTATTTTATTTATTTATTTGTTTTAAAGTCTTTGGGTTTTGGAAAAACCTCAAAGTGAATTTGGATGCTGAAAAAATATATTGAATACAGATAACTGAGGTATGTGGTGGGGTGTGAACTTTACAACAGTACATAAATACTTGTATAATCCTACATAAATGTGAAGTTTTTAATTTGTCTTGCAGGATTTATGTCAAAAACCTCAGTTCATTATCGCAGGAGCCACACGTGCCGATGTCTGTCAAGGAAAACTGGGTAAAAAAAAAGCACATTATTTAGCTCTATATTATTGTATTGTGTAATATAAAACACACCTTATGGCATTGTTTTCCTTTTTTGTTTTCACCCACATACAGGTGTGCACATCTATTAAAGGTGGTTTAGCTTCCCTTTTTTTGTGTGTTTGTAAACCACCTGTTTGACAGTCACTGAACAAGTTAATCAGGTCTTTTACCAGGGAACAGAAGTCATAAGAGGCCATGCAACATAATTTTTCTTATTTTCTTGTGATCTTGAGAAAACAATTTTATTTTAAATGTCATGCAATCACATGGTTTGACTTGTAAACAAGTACCATCAGTACTGCTGTCATGTGGAAAGCTGTTACTGGAAAATACTAAATTTGATTCTAATGTTTTCTTCATGAATCCACTAATAAAATGAGGTAAAGAGAGTAAATATCTAGTGACCTTTGACCCTTCTAGGTGACTGTTGGTTGATGGCGGCTATTGCTGCTCTCACTCTGGACCAACACATTCTCGCTCGTGTGATTTATCCTGAACAGAACTTTGAGGATAAGTATGCTGGCATCTTTCACTTTCAGGTAAATTATAAAGCTCAACTTTCAAATTCATATTTCAGTTGAATTTAGTTCATCTGTCCTAAAGAGTCCTAAAAATAGAAATAGTAAAAACGTAAAAAAAAAGTTTCAAAATATCTAAGAATCAAATTTCAGTACAATGACAAAAATAATAATTGCTATACAGATGGGAAAAAGAAGAAAGTATATATATATATATTAATATATATATATATATATATATATATATATATATATATATATATATATATATATATATATATATATAATATAATATATATATATATATATATATATATATATATATATATATATATATATATATAATAAATTAAATATATAATATATAGTGTAAATATATAATATATTAAAATGTATATATTAATGCAGGACAGGGGTAGTTCACCATATATATCTACACCTAGATGTCGCCTTGGGGTCCTAAAATGCGTCAGAACCGCTGCCATCTTTGTACAGGTGTCTTGTACTTCAAATTCATGGATGATGCCAGACTTCTGTGCTGCTTTTGGTTGTTCAAACAAAAAAAATATAAAAACCAGACAGCAAGGGATTACATTTCACAAGTGAGAATGTGTTTTATTACATTGAATGTTAGGAATTTATATTTCTGATTACGTTGGTATGTTTAAGTCCTTGGTTAATGACCACAGCTAATCCATGCTTGTTACTTATTAGTTTTTGACAGTTAGGGAAACCGACAGTGTTTGTAGATTCCGAAGCTCTTAAAAATGACATTAAAAAATTGACCCCTGCTTTTTTTTGCTTAAAGGTGAAAAGACCGAACTTTATGTATGTTTTGTAAGATTCCCTTATCTGTTAAACATATTTTATTAGATTGTCCTGGACTTAACACAAGCAGAATTCTCTTTTATCAAGTTACTTCACTTAAGGACATATTTAATGACATTATGCCTGAAAAGGTTTTGGATTTTTTTATCGTATGTTAATTAAAAAAAAAATTATAATATGACACATTTGGTCTTCGTGATCACATTGTCGAGACTCAAGATGGCATAGACAACCATCACTTTAGCTTAATTTCACTGGTTGCCTTTACCTTTCATATGTTGAGACAACACCATGTCGCAAAGGTTCATACTCTGCAACTGCAGAGCAAAAGTGTCAGGAAGAAACTGTGTAAGGTCATGTAGTTGTTGCAGGGAAACTAAACACTTAGTTTTTAAATGGTTAACTCAGCTTACAGTCCTGGAAGGATGTCACCAGTTAGCTTGGCAGTGTAACACACAAGTCAAACTTTGTTTTTTGTTTTTTTTGTTTATGTGACTTTATTACATATTTAATGAGGCAAAAGTATTGTAGGACAGGAATAAATAAAAGATTGAACAGTCTTTGGCACCTCAACTATAACCAATACAATTTACTACAATGGTGTGGCTATACATGTTAATTTAAACATTTTGTGTTGCATGCAGTAGGCTATAAGGTAAGTAGCGATTGTTCATTTGAAGTTTACTCAAGTGGAAGAATGTAACTGTTAAACTTATACCTACTAGCACTATGCATTATATTTTGAAAAAGTAGATTATCTTAATATCAAAACCTTAAATTTTCTCTGGACTCAATGAAAAATAAATGTCTGACCTTTGGAAAGAACCAAAAAAAAACAACCTAGAAAATCGCATTCATGATGATTTATGGTGATTTTATTTATTTGCCTACATTGAAGCTGATTTCTTAAGAGGAGGGGGTCCCCTGTACCAAGATGGCGGCTCTAGTGACGCATTCGTTCCAATGTATTGCCTTATACAAGGTGACATCTAGTGTATAGATCTATGGTAGTTCACATAGAAAGGTAGAATTTCTAAACGACTGTTAGGGTTCAAGGAGTTTTTCTCATGTTTCAATGATCTTCTGTATGGGATGTGTTAGAATAGTGGTTAATGTGTTACTATGATTGGAAGGTTGTGAGTTTAAATTTGCTAGGATTGCTGGGGTTGTACCATGATCTCTTCCCTATGGCCACTTAACCCAATCTGTGTTTTTGGTTCTCGGACATTACGGATTGATTTCACGTGCCTTGTCTTTATTTACCTTCCCAGCTCTGGCAGTACGGCCAGTGGGTAGACGTCGTTGTTGACGACAGGCTTCCCACCATTAAAAGAAGGCTGCTTTTTGTGAAGTCTAAAGACCAAACTGAATTCTGGAGTGCGCTCCTGGAGAAGGCTTATGCTAAGTAAGTGTGTGTATTACTATGTCAATTATCATAAATAATGCTTTGGATTAAGTTTTCTTAATCCAATGTAGACTCTCAGTTAGTAATGCATAGAAAAATCACTGAAGGCTCTCATATAACTTATTTAAAGGGTGAACGGTTGCTATGAGAATCTCATTGGAGGTTTTGCCAGTGAAGCCAATGAGGATTTCACAGGAGGAATTGCAGAGTACTTCCCTCTAAACAAAGCCCCGCAGAACCTGTTTAACATCATGGAGAAAGCTCTGAATCGGGGTTCTCTGCTCAGCACCTCCATTTCTGTATGTTATATAGCAGCTTTATTACCTAAAATGATTAAGAATTAAACTTTTTTTTGGAGTTCAGACTGCAATAAAACTTTACCTGATGGAGCATTTGGATTTTTTTGTTTATTCACAGGCCAGCAAAGACCAAAAAGAACACGAGACCGCAGAGCAGCTGGTGAAAACACATGCCTACTCCATCACTGCTGCACAGAAGGTCAGACACTGAGAAAACAACCACTTTCTTTCGTTTTCTGAAGCATTTATCCTGCACATACACATAAAACAAACAGTATTCATGTTATAGTTACAGGCTATAATCTATAGCACATGGCCCAAATCTCAGACCCACCCAGGCCACATCACTCATGTACTCCTACTGTAAACTACACTCTCTTTACTATTTATTAGGAACTTCTGTACAAAGCATACTTACTGGTTCCTTCTTGCTGCTGTAGGTGAAAGTGAGGGAGAGTGATAAAGTCGTGGAATTGGTCCGTCTCAGAAATCCCTGGGGCTACCTGGAGTGGAACGGTGCCTGGAGTGATGGGTAAGCTGTTGACTGATCATTGCAAAATGATATAATTATAAAAATATTTTGTGGGTAAGTAGTAACACAATCAAACTTTTTTAATTCCATAAAGTGCCAAAAGGTAATCATTATTTGATAATGTTCTACTGGACAAAATCCATCTTGTCTTCATCTTCAGCTCCAAAAAGTGGGATCAAGTCTCACAAGAGGATAAGACCAAGCTAAATTACAAAGCTGATGATGGAGAGTTCTGGTAAGGATCAGGCACCATTACTTCTTATTTCACATTTTTTTATTTATTTTTACAACAGCTTGTCCATTTATGTTCTAAATCTCTTTCACAAAGACAAAAGTCACCTTAAAATTACAGTATCAACTGCATTACACTAACAGTCCATTCTTTATGGAACACATTTATAACTAATTAGTCATGTAATCAATTAGATTAATTAAAGACTGGTTAATTAAAGACTCTCTCTTTCTTTCTCTCTCTCTCTCTCTCTCTCTCTCTCTCTCTCTCTCTCTCTCTCTCTCTCTCCCTTCCCCTTCCCCTAATCAGGATGACATATGAAGATTACATTCAGCGTTATTCAAAGCTAGAGATTTGCAACTTGACTCCAGACACTCCAAGTGATGATTTGAGATGTTGGAACGCTTGCCAATTCGAGGGCACCTGGAAAATAGGCACTACGGCTGGTGGCTGCCTGAAACTCGCAGGTGACTGACTAATAGCCTACACTATAGAGATTGTGGTAGTTAAATGTATCTATTTTCAGTTGAAGTCAATATCACAATTATATAGATTTCCTAACAATGTTTATATTAATAATTTTGGCATTCTGTTTACATTGTTGTCTCAACTATCATCCAAATCTGGTTATAATGAGTTATTATAAAGTTTTTCCACTTCCCTTTGAAGCAATTTCCAACACTTATATATGTATGTGTTTGTGGTTTCTGCAGCTACATTCTGCACAAACCCACAGTATCGGGTGAAACTGGACATCGACAGTCAGGGTGATAACAAATGTTCAGCACTTGTGGCACTGATGCAGAAAGGTGCGCGCCAAGGCAAACAAAAAGGAGTCGAAAACTACAAAATTGGCTTCTACATCTACAAGGTAACATCATAATCTCAGTAACAGTGAAAGGATGGTGCACCATTTGCTAGTATGTGAAGAGGTCTTGTGAGAATGTTTAAGGAAAGTTCTAATAAATAATAATAAATCACTGTTATAATGGCATTATCTTTGGTGTGTGTTTTCCTTGCAGGTTCCAGATAAGGTGTGTATTGCATGTAGCAGTGATGTAATCCATTCTGAAGTAGCTGGTATACTGTGACCAGGACCAGAAGATCTTGAGCCAGCTTCTGTTCCCCTCTACCTTCACACCACATTTGTGAAGCATACAGTACAGTATGAGGCTAAAACTTTGTAGATATTTGAGGATCAAACCTATATGTGCTTTTTGAACATCATATCCCATAATCATGGTCATATTATTATTGAGTTGATCTCCATCTTCTTGTCACTGGTGTTGGGGGATAAGGCTAAGGGCGTTCAGCAAGGGTCAAGCTGTTTCACATACCATGTCATGCCAGGTTTGTAGCATTAAGGAGAACAGATCCACTCGTCAACCAGACTGTATTTCTTTGCACTGCTTCAGCTGTAACCTACTGTGTATTGATGGTTTATAATTAGGCAAACAAGTGTGCAAGCAAATTAATTTAGGTTGTTTCATACACAATAGTTTGTGTAACCATTATTTAATAGTGTTGCCTTTTACAACAGTTTTTACTACAAGACCATTTTAGAATATATCCTGTATGTTTATACAAATCACTCTGTGTGTTGTGTGTTGCAGTATAAAGGAAAGCAGGACGTCTGCCTTGGACCTGAAGATCTGCGTAGACCGGTGGCTCAAAGCGAATTTGTGTGCAGGCGGGAGGTGTGTCAACGCTTCGACCTTCCGCTTGCTGAATATGTGATCATTCCTGCCGCTTATGAGTCGAACAAAGAAGCCAACTTCGTGTTGCGTGTGTTTTCTGAGAAGTAGGCTGCATGATTTTGAGTTGAAGTCACAAGACTGCCAATACTGTTGTATGTTTAAGCAGTCATATAAAAATAAAAAAAAGGATAATGCCTCAATTGAAAGTTGCTTTTGAGTTTTCATTTGTATAGCTGTTGATAAAAACATAATTGAAGCTCTAATTAAAAACATAATTGAAGCTCTAATTAGCTTATGCAAGTTTTTTGCATAATTATATTTGGGTAATAGTTTGATAGTGGATGGAAGCGTGAATCAATTCTAAGTTTTACTAGGTTTGTATCCATTGCTCCAGTTCCAAGCTGTTCTTGTGGCCCAACATATTTCCAAGGTGGTTAGGTGTCGCATTACCATGAACTCTGTGATTAAATTTAATGGGTTTTCTGCAGATTGCGAAGTACTAACACCCAGATCCTAAGCCCTTTGTTTCAATGTAATGTGCATAGGTTACAACACTCAGCTTAGACTACATTACCAGCCATATAGCATGTAAGTGTGTTGCACCATGGCGTAACTTTTTTCAGCTTTGCTTTGGGGCTTTTTCAGGGTGATAATCAGCACAGCGTGTCAGAAATATAATACTATACGATCACCTTATTTGACACCAAGAGACTAAAAACAATTTATCTTTAAGTGATGGGTGAAGACCTACCTCTTCCTGTATTTAAAAAAACTCCTAACAGAGTTTTAGGTTGATGGTAACCCAAGTCTATAACCTAGTAACCATGTATTCTTTGATAGGGACTTCAAAGCACATTAGAACGTCGCTCCGGATAATGGCATCTGCCAAACGTTGTAACTGTAAATGCAGCTGATGTTAGGAGGATGTCAGTCCTCATAGTGGCGTCAAAAATTAACTGAGGGTCTGAACAAAGTTCCTTAAATTCATTAAAGGAAAAGAAAGAATGATCTTGTCAGAAGGTGTTGATTTAATTTTCTTTAACTGCACCTTCGGTAATTTTTTGTATTAATGAGTTTGTTCTAGTAATTTAGTTTCAAAAACGTATTCACAGGGACTTGAATAGTGGACACACCACATAATATCAAAATGTCCAAAAATGAACAACGTAACTCCAGCACTTTAAGGTACAGTCGCAAGGACAGAAGAGTTTGCGGTTTCTCAGTTATGTGAATAACTCCATTTCATTTTTCTTGTTCACTTCAAGAAATATGGGAAAAAAGAAAGGATGGTGATCTCCACAACAAGATAAGATAAGATATAGCTTTATTCCTCCCACAATGGGGAAATGTCTCTGCTCACAGCAGCAAAGAGAAATAATTGCAATTAAATAAAAAATAAAGACATAATATAATATACATTATATACATAACACAATGTATAAATACAGAGAAGAAAAAAGGAGACCACGAGTAAGTAGTTACACAAACAGACATATTGCATACAGGTAATATTGCACGGTATTAAAATTTCTGTCACATTTTTGTTATCGTTATTATTGCAGTTAAACAGTAATCCAGTGTGTATTTTGGTGACTGGTTCACTGGGAGCAGCTTTGGTTGTAAAGTCTAATAGCAGTGGGGAGAAAAGAGTGTCTGTATTGCTTCTTCAGACACTTAGGATGCAAACAGTCTGTCACTGAAGGAGCTGATCAGAGATGAAACCGTTTCATACAGGGGGTGAGAGTCATTCTCCAGCAATGATGATAGTTTTTCTACCATCCTCCTTTCTCCCACCTCATGTACAGTGTCCAGAGGAATCCCCAGGACTGAGCTGGCCTTCCTGGTCAGCTTGTCCAGTCTCTTCCTTTCTGCAGTAGAGATGCTGCTGCACCAGCATAGCACACCATAGAATATGGCTGAGGCCACCACTGAGTCAAAAAGGTCTTCAGTAGCTCTCCCTGCACTCCAAAAGACCTTAGTCTCTTCAGGAGAAAGAGTTTGCTCTGCCCTTTCTTGTAGATTGCCTCAGTATTGTCTGTCCAGTCCAGTTTGCTGATGAACACCCAGGTATTTGTAATTCCCTCCCAGGTATTTGTAAGTCCACTCTCACAATGTCCTTTCCCTGAATGATCACTGGGGGTAATGAAGTTTGTTTGTGCCTACGGGAATACACCACCAGTTCTTTGGTTTTCCCCGCATTTAACTGGAGGCAGCTCCGTTGGCACCAGTCCACAAAGTTCTGGATCAGTCCTCTGTACTACCTGTCATCATCATCTGTGATCAGACCGACGATGGCAGAGTCATCAGATAACTTCTGCAGGTGACAGGTTGCTGAGCTGTACATGAAGTCTGCAGTGCAGACGGTGAAAAGGAACTGGGCAAGAACCATTCCCTTCGGGGCTCCAGTGTTGCAGACAACCAAGTCATACTCACTGTCACGGGTCGGTCTGTGTGGTAGTCCAATATCCAGGCAGACAGATGATGATCCACTCCTATGTACACCATCTTATCCCTCGGGAGCACAGGTTGGCTGGCATTAAAAGCACTAGAGAAGTCAAAAAACATGACTCTTGTATAAAGGCTCCCAGCCTTTTCCAGGTGCGAAATAGCCCGATGCAGGAAGATTATGAAAGCGTCTTCCACTCCAATGCCAGGTTGGTAGGCAAACTGAAGTGGATCCATTGATGGGCTCACCAGAGGTCGGAGATGAGTGAGCACCAGCCTTTCCAATGTCTTCATTAGATGCAAGGTCAGTGCTACTGGTCGGTAGTCCCCAAAGTCTTTTGGGCATGACGTCTTTGGTACAGGCACCACGCAGGATGTTTTCCATAGCTGTGGCATCTTCCCCAGCTTCAGGCTCAGGTCAAACATGTACAGCAATATGCCGCACAGCTGGTCTGCACAGGTCTTAAGGAGCCTGAAGCTGATACCGTCTGGACCCACAGCCTTCCTTACTTTGATCTTCTTGACCTCCATTCTCACCAGGGCTTCTCTAACGGGCAGTGTGTATTGGTTGGAGTGGGGGTTGGAGGGAAATGGTGGGGAGAGTTAGGTGTGTTGTGTGTAGGCTGTGAGCTGATAGCAGTGCAGAGAGATGAGGTGGAAGCAGAGAAGGGGGGTTGCAGCAGAGGGGACTGGATGGGGCAGGGTGATAACTCTAAATGGTGCTTTACACCTCTCCTCTTCTCTCATTTAACCATCTCTTCTTTCGAATTCCATGCCATTTCAGTTACCTCTCCTATCAACCTTGTTATCGTTGTTGTCTACTGCCCTCCTGGTCCCCTAGGAGACTTCCTGGAAGAAATGGACTCACTGCTTAGTGCTTTCCCTTCCGATAGCTCCCCCCTGACAGTGCTTGGTGACTTCAACCTCCCCTCTGACAAGCTACATTCTTCTTCCCTCCTGTCTCTTCTCGACTCTTTCTCCCTCACACTCAACAGCTACATCCCCACACACACAGAAGGCAATGTCCTGGACCTGGTTTTCACCCGTCCTTCTCCAGCTACAGATGTGACTGCTACCCCACTACATGTCTCTGATCATCACCTGGTATCCTTCACCATCACTCTACCTATCCTACCTCTCACCCCCTCGCTCTTACTCGCCGCAACCTTCACTTTGTCTTCCCTTCATCTGTAGCTTCTGGCACTCTTTCTTCCCTTCCTGATACTGTGTCTTTTTCCTCACTACCCTTGGACTCAGCCACAGATACTTTCCTCTCATCTCTTTCCTCAACTATGGACTTCCTCTGCCCTATGTTAACTAAACCCAAGAAAACTTCTTGTTCTGCTCCTTGGCTTTCAGATGTGCTGCGCAACAATCAAAGAGAGCTAAGATCATCAGAGAGAAAGTGGAAGAAATCACAACTTGATGCAGATCTTGATTTTTAGAGAACACTTCGTGTCAAGTTCTCCTCAGATGTGACTTCTGCCAAGACTTCCTTCTACAAGGAAAAGCTTGAAGGTTCCTCACATGACCCTCGGAAATTCCACATCATCTCTTCTATGCTCAACCCCCCGGCTCCACCTTCTTCATCCTCCCCGACTGCAGAAGACTTTGCTTCTTTCTACCAGGAGAAGATTGTGGAAATCTGCCGGACCTTCACTTCAGCCCCGACTGCACTTACATCTCAGAGTATGCATTCCCCTACACCTTCGTTGTCACATTTCTCAACTGTGGCAGCAAAAGAGATTTTGCAACTCATCCAGTCCTGCAATCCTACCACCTGCCCATTGATCCACTCCCTACCACTATGCTCCAGACCATCTCACAAGACCTCTTGACCTTCATTTCCACTATCGTCAATAGATCCATAGCATCTGGTCAGGTACCAACTACTTTGAAGAGAGCAAGGGTTATTCCCATCCTAAAGAAACCTGCTCTGGATTCATCAGAACTCAGTAACTACAGACCGGTATCACTTCTCTCATTTCTTTCAAAAATTCTTGAACGCATTGTCTATAATCAACTGTCTGTCTATCTCTCACAGAACAACCTCCAAGATCCCAACCAGTCTGGCTTTAAAGCAGCTCACTCTACAGAGACAGCCCTTTTGGATGTCTCTGAGAAGCTACATACTGCTAGATCAGCCAAACTGTCATCCGTTCTTATCCTCCTTGACGTTTCAGCAGCGTTTGATACGGTCAACCACAAGACTCTCTTATCCACTCTCAAGAGTCTTGGGATTTGCGGATCAGCTTGGGAATGGTTTGCCTCCTACCTGGAAGGACGCTCATATCAGGTAACATGGAGGGGAGTGACATCTGCTCCACACAGACTCTCCACTGGCGTGCCACAGGGCTCAGTACTTGGTCCTCTTCTTTTCTCCCTGTATACTCACTCACTTGGGGAAGTTATTTCATCACATGGGTTCTCTTACCACTGCTATGCTGATGATACACAACTTATCTTCTCTTTCCCACCCTCAGATGCCACAGCTTCTGACCGGATCTCAGCATGTCTGGCAGAAATTTCATCATGATGACTGCTCATCATTTAAAGCTCAATCCTAGCAAAACTGAACTGCTGTTCATCCCAGGTGATTCATCCCCAGGTCATGATCTTGCTATATCCTTGCACAACGATCTGATCTCCCCTTCAGCCACAGCTTGCAACCTTGGGGCAACCATGGACAATCAACTGTCTTTTTCCTCTCATGTTGCTAATGTGACTCGCTCATGTCGGTTTCTTCTCTACAACATCAGAAGGATTCGGCCATTTATGTCCACACAGACTGCTCAGGTACTTGTTCAGTCTCTTGTCATTTCCAGACTGGATTACTGCAATGCACTGCTGGCAGGTCTACCTATGAACGCAATCCGTCCTCTGCAAATGATCCAAAATGCAGCTGCCCGGCTTGTTTTCAACCTGCCAAAGTTCTCACATACCGCCCCGCTGCTGCGATCCCTCCACTGGCTTCCGGTAGCTGCGCGCATCCGATTCAAAACACTGATGCTGGCCTACAAAGCCAAAAATGGACCAGCTCCCTCTTACCTCAAAGCCCTCATCACTCCTCGCACTGCACCCCGCAACCTCCGATCTACCAGCACTGCTCGACTGGTTCCACCATCTCTCAGGGTAAGAGGCAAGTATACTACAAGACTCTTCTCTGTTATGGCACCAAGGTGGTGGAATGAACTTCCCCTAGAGGTCCGGACAGCTGAGTCACTGGCTATTTTCAAGCGGCGGTTGAAGACCTACTTATTCAGGAAGCACTTCAACTAGCACTTCTTTCCTTATCTTTTGCATTTAAAAAAAAAAAAAAAAACTTTACTTTTTTCATTGTAACTTTGAACAAATGTTTTAAACTCATGGTATCTTAAGTATGTAACCTAGTGAACCAGCATTAATGTATTCAATGTTAGAGATTTAAGCACTTGTGTACGTCACTCTGGATAAGGGCGTCTGCCAAATGCTGTAAATGTAAATGTAAGAGTGGCTGTTAAAGAATAGATTTAAATCATTCACCCACTTCTGGTCACCCTCAGCCCGAGAGCTGGGCTCCTTATGACCAGTGATGGTTTTGATCCACTTCCACACACCACTGACATTTTTCTGCTGCAGCTGATTCTCCATCTTCCTCCTGTAGCATGCTTTTCCTTCCCTGATATTCTTTCTCAGTTCTCTCTGGACAGTTTTCAGCTCTTCCTTGTTTCCCAAAAAGAAAAACAACATTGTCTAATTTGCATATTAAAAAATGCCCCAAAGGTACAGATTATCTATCACTCGCTGTCATAGTTCTTACCGATAGCCTTTTCCACTCCACTCCTGTGGTCTTAGAGGAATATCGTGACAGCTTGGTGTATCCTAGAGAGTGGGCTTCAGGAGGGAACGTGGAGTCACGGAAAGGTTTGCCACTATCCAAGCATTGATATTGCAGCTTCTCAAAATCCTGGTAATTGAAAAGAATGGCATTGTCATTGCCTCCCAGTCTATTAGAAGAATGTTTAAGTGTAGTAGAAGTTTTGTGATGAGTTTAGGGTGGAGTTATTCTGAAGCTGTACACAATACATTGGTGATACATTAAAGCACTGTCTGATCTCCACAATAAGGAAAAGAAAAACAATATTGTCTAATTTACATATGAAAAAATGCCTCAAAGGTACAGATTATCTATCACTCACCATCATAGTTCTTAACGATGGCCTTTTCCACTCCTGTGGTCTTGGAGGAATATCGTCCCAGCTGGTTGTATTCTAGAGAGCAGGCTTCAGCAGGGAACGTGGGGTCACAGAAGAGTTTGCCACTGTCCAAGCACTCACATTGCAACCTTTTAAAATCCTGGTTACTGAAAAGAATGGCAGTGTCATTGCCTCCCATTCCTTCCTCTTTGTGCTTCCTTTTGGCCAGCACATGGGCTATGTTAGACATCTTGATACAGGTTGGTCTCAGGTGCTAGTCTTCAAAGAGCGTGGTAAAGAGTGTTTGCATCTCTGTGCAGCTCGACGTAGCTTATGCTCAGGTTGTGAAGGGCGGAGGGCAGAGGGTGGGGAAAGGGGCAGGGCAGGTAAAAGTGTGTACCTGTCAACAGGTTGTCTGCCATCTTTTGGGGTAATTGAATCAGTAAAACACTGAGCACACATCAAGTTCTGCTGGCATGCAGGACCAAAATTTAACTAAAGAACAAACACAAAGACATTCCATTGACCAATAGAAAACATCTTTACTTATTAGTGGTGGCTTGAAAAACCCTTTCACCTGCCTCCCCTCTACAGTGATCTGAGGAGATAAAGAAACATCTGACCTACATAGATATACCAAATATACCAAACTGACAGAAGATAAACACTAGATATGATAAGATATGATATGACCATCAGGCTATTATGTATATAGGCTATAACAAAAGGCTACAGTTATTATGTATATATTTAATGGTGTTTTCTAGAGAAAATTATGGAACATTGTTCATGGAAAAACTAATTATTATTATTCATTTTTTAAAATAATGAATAAGAACTTAATTTCATTTGTTGCATGTCACGGAATCGCCAGGTTCTCCCCTCACTCAACAAACCAGATCCACATCACCCGAGTACTAATCACCGTCACCTGGCACCCGTCATTACTGCCACTTGAATTTCTCAGGAGTCCACACCCCCGGAGGAGGAGAAACCAAAACTCACTAATCCTCACTTTGATGACAACACCACTTTCAACAACATTTTGTCACACACGTCTCAACAGAAGGCAGAAACATGTCTGTATCAAAGTACCTGAATCAGGACTACGAGGTCCTCCGGAGTCAGTGTTTGAGGGAAAACAAAATATTCCGCGATCCTCATTTCCCAGCTGCGCCTGAGTCTCTGGGCTTTAATGTATTAGGACCCAATTCAGCCAAGACCAAGGGGGTGGAATGGAAAAGGCCTGGGGTAAGTGCTGTTGAATCAATACACAACTACCTTTTAGTGCTGTTTTTTTTTTTTTTTTTTTTTTTAAAGGCTTTGGTTTTTGGAAAAACAAACTATTCACAAATTTGGTCACAATGTTTCTTAGACCCTTAAAAGCATCTGAGACAGAAAAAGCAGATGAAAAGGTGGAACACGAACACTTTAGGGCCAACATCGGGTAAAATATTAATAACTGATCAAATACATAGTAAATATCAGGAAGTATTGCCGTATAAGGCACAGGTGTGGAGGTGTAATCAGTGTTGGGTGGTTATGGTTGAGGGTAATATACATCTACATTTCCCAGAACTCAAACATGGCCTCTAAGAACAACAGCATTCAAATATTCTCACAGTCAAACTCACCTAATTACTAAACACACACCTGGACTCACAGACACCACAACACTCACAGTGTAAATATGTATAGTATACACTATACACTCTGTTTCCTTTTGTTACCATGTCTTTTGAAACTGTGATCTTTGTGTACCCTTACTTGCGTCCTCAACAGCATTCTGATGCTAATATCTATCAGTAGCTTCACAATGACACCATTAATGTTGAGCAAAGCATTATAGTGCTCGGTCTCACTGATGGCATCATAATAATATATTAGCTTTATGCTGTATTCCCTCTAAAACGCAACAGTTTATTTCATTTATCTTTTGTGTAATGTGTACTTTGATTACACAAATCTGCTTCTCCTGCAAAATCCTTAGAGCTTTTTATAAAGCTATGATAAATCAGAGAGGCTTGGTTCAGTTATACCAGGCCCCACTTTGTATAGTAGCCCTCACATTGTGTCACAAACAAAAAAGCTCACAATACAGACCATGTAAGTATTTTGTGTGTGTGTGTGTGTGTGTGTGTGTGTGTGTGTGTGTGTGTGTAAATGTATGCACTGTATGTGTGTGTTTGTGGTTTCCAGAGGTGGGAAGTAATGGTGTAAAAATACTTCGTTACTGTACTTAAGTAAATTTTTCTGGTATCAGTACTTTACTCCACTATTTATTTTTCGGACAACTTTTTACTTTTACCCATTACATTTTTACACAAATATCTGTACTTTTTACTTCTTACATTTTCAAAACGGACTCGTTACTTTTAGTATTATTTCTTCTCATTGAGCGCTGTTTCCAGCCTATCATCGTGTGGCTTTTTCCCCATGTGACTGGTGTACTGTATTATTTACTGGCTATCAGACATAGACTAAGTATAGCGGAGCTAACAATGAGCAGCACGCCTACAAAAGGAATGGCTAATGTTAATTCAGAGGGAGTCACCGATGTTAAAATAACTAACAACGAGGACATTCCTGAACACCCATAGCCATATATGAGGGAGATATAACGTGATGTCCAGTTACCAGCTTGACACTAAACAGGTAGTAGTAAAGGCGACTTTTGTACACGTCAGAGCCCATACTTCTTTACTTTAACTTGAGTAAAAGAGTGTAGTCACTACTTCTACTTTTACTGGAGTCTTTTAAAAAAATGAGTATCTGTTCTTCTACTTGAGGTGTGTGTACTTTTGCCACCTCTGGTGGTTTCTGCAGCTACATTCTGCACAAACCCACAGTATCGGGTGAAACTGGACATCGACAGTCAGGGTGATGATAAATGTTCAGCACTTGTGGCACTGATGCAGAAAGGTGCGCGCCAAGCCAAACAAAAAGGCGTTGAAAACGACGCCATTGGCTTCTACATCTACAAGGTAACATCATAACTGTTACTCCCCTTGAGTTGAATAAAAGGCTCAGGTCGTTCTTGGTTTTTAACAGACATTTATTTTGGACAAGTCTTCATGTCTTGTAGCCTTATGCTTCAATAATGCCAATAATGAAGAAAATGCCAAACATTCCAAATGCCGAAATGCCACAAATGCCCAAATGCCGTCCGAACACGAGGTACGCGAATATATAAATGAGAGTTGCCTCTAGTGGCAGCTACACTCCCACCAAATCACTTGTGATTTCCAAAATGTACTTATGAACTGTACTAATCTGCTTCTAGCAATGTGACAGTCTTGTGGATTGGTCTTACTAGATGAACTGGTTTACTTAGTCTCTTCCCATGGTCATCTAATGCTGAGTCACTGATTAGCAACTGCACCTTTCGTACGCATCCATCTTGACTTGGGTACACAGCAGTAACTTTAGCCAGTTTCCAATCATTTCTGTGTGTTGTATCATCTTGTATAATCACTACATCATTGACCTTCGCATTTCTGTTTGTCTTGTGCCACTTCTGTCTTTGTTGTAGGCTCAACAGATACTCCTTTCTCCATCTTTGCCAAAATTCATCGGCTAGATACTGCATCTACGCCATATACGGAGGTAAAGGTCTTCCTTTACAAAATCTCCGGGTGGAGGCAGTATTATTGATGATTTCATTGTCAAAAGAAGGTTTGGTGTAAGTGGCTGAGGTCCAGTAGGATCATTGAGCAGGTGTGCTGTTAAAGGTCGGCTATTTACGATTGCCATGACTTCGTATAGGTAGGTCTTTAAGGATGAATCATCAAGTGTTCGGGATGACTGATCCAGGATGGATGTTAACACACTCCTGATTGTTCGGATTTGCCTTTCCCAGGCTCCACCCATATGGCTGGCAGAGGGTGGGTTCATGACAAACTCACAACCTAGTTGTTTCAGGCATTCTTGGTCCATCTCTTATCATTTCCAAGAACTCATGCCTTGCTCCAACAAAATTGGTGCCTTGGTCTGATTGCAGTTGACGGATGTTTCCGCGTAGAGCAATGAAAGCACGAAGTGAGTTGAGGAATGCATCAGTAGATAAATCATTAAGTAACTATGTGTACTGCACGAGAGCACAAACAAGTGAACAACAGTCCATAGCGTTTTAGTTCCTTTCTTCCCTCCTTAGCATAGAAGGGGCCGAAACAGTCCATCCCACAGTAAGTAAACGGAGGAGTTGTCTCCATTCTTTCACTAGGCAGGTCTGCCATCTTTTGTTCCTCTGTTCGACATCTGAATTTCCTGCATTTGACACAATTGTAGATAAACGATGATACTGCTCGACAACAGCCAAGAATCCATATGCCATTAGATCTTTTGGTTTATGGTCATGCCACACCCTTGATGTCTCACTTGCTGATGATAGTGATCAAACTTGGTGATATGGCTGGTCTTTGGCAAGATTACTGGATGCTTGATGTATGGATGTAAAGTTGCATGCTCTAATCTACCTCCCACTCTAAGGATGCCCTTGTCGTCCAGGAAGGGATTGAGTCGATACAATCTGTTTGCTTTGTCTTTAGTAGTTAACTCCTTTTGGGACTGAAGTTCTTTGATTTCTTTAGAGAAGACAGATCTTTGGACAATGGCAAATTCTTGTAAGCTCAGCTTCTTGCCCTTCTTCAAGACTTGTAGCTTCGTTAGTCCTCTTTATTGAACCTATAAACTCCTTTACAAATCTGGTAAGTCTTGCAGTAGCTTTGATCAACCTTGTCCAGCTGGAGAATGTCAGGAAGCGTTCTACCAAAGGATCTACTGTTGTGAAAGTGAACAACATATTAATGGACTCTGCTAAAGCTCTAGCAAGTGCCGTAATGCTATCTTCTTGTGTAGCATTGGTTGTAAGTTGTGGAGTAGAAAACTGTTGCAGATTTGCAGTGGGTTGTGAGGGTGCGAACTCATGTTCAGGCAGACTTATTGGCTTAGAAACAGGTTTCCTTTGATTAGCATTATCATGAAGGAGATCGGAGATTTCTTCGTCTGAGTTTTGCTCATACACTTTCAGTCATGCTTTGGCAGCATTCATCTTCCTTACAGTTTCTAGACGTTCTAGCTCTCTTCGCTTCTGTTCTAATGCCTTTAGTCTTTCAGCATTTTCTGCTTCTTGTTTTGCTAATCTTTGTCGGTTTTCTACTTCAAGATTTTCAAGCTTGTTTCTTTCACGATCCATTTCCTCCATAACTTTCAGAGTTGCTTCAGTTGCAGCCTGTTCAGCGGCTGCTTCTTGTTTCCTTACAGACAACCTGATTGAACTTGAATATGTGCTCCGTGAACCTTCGGATCTATGAGAGGATGCTGTATTTCTAGAGCCTTTAGATTTTCTGGACGCTGCTGAGCTGAACACTGAACCAGCTTCACTACAGCGAGTTGATCTCTTTGCTAAATCTTTTATATTTCCACCTTCTACCAGGCATTCTTAAACTTGTTGTATGAGCTTTTGAGAAACAGCGTCACATGTATCCATCCTGCGACGAGTGTCTCCGTCAGGAGTTTCATGACTGCGCAGCTTGTCATAGGCTTGTTTGACGTCTGCTGAAGTATATTGGATCCGAACAAGGTGATCATATAACCTTGTACTGACAGGTGCTTCAAGTACTCCTTTAACTTGCTTAGCAGTGACTTTCCATTCATCATAGCTTGCCTTAAAGCAAATTTTAAGCTTATCTGCCTTTTCTTCATGCAGTGCTTGGCCCTTTTCAGTGAGTTTCCGAACTCTTTGGCTTTTCCTCCAGCTCTCTTCTTTAGCAGCTTGACTTGTGCTTGGCTCTTGGGCTTGTGTCCGGAGTTCTCTCATCGGGACTTACTTGTTGCTGTATCTCCACAGCTTCAGTATCACAGTCTTGATCGGCCATGTCACTACTCTAGTGTGCTTTAAACTTTGTTACTTGTGACTTTAACTTAACTAAGTGCTATTAAATGCTCTTAAATGTGCTTATAAACTTAAAAGTACTTTTCTCTTTAAAGATAAACTTAAATGTGTGTCAAACACCATAAATCAAAATTAGAAATTAGGCTTTTTCACTATAAAATAAGACAAATGACCTTCAATATCAAAAAATGACACAATGAAGACTTCACCTTTAAATAGCTTGCTGTACCATTAAATTAGCAAAGTACTAGTAGTTGACTTGAAATAAGCTTAGCAACAATCACTTTATATTAAACAAGCAATAAATTAAGCTTGGACTTTACCACAGCACAGTACTCCTTTAAATTCTTAATAACAGAGTCCCTTTAAAGTTAGCAAGGTCAATCTTTACATTTAACTTGCGTTACTTCTTAGCTTAATCACGCTGCACTCTTGGACCCGGATAACGCTGGTTTGGTACTTGTGTGCATGCAGTCCGTCTTTTCCTTTGATGCTTGAGAGCGACGTCACCACCTTAACGAGCTTAACGAGCGCTCGTTTACTGTTGCTCCCCTTGAGTTGAATAAAAGGCTCAGGTCGTTCTTGGTTTTTAACAGACATTTAGTTTGGACAAGTCTTCATGTCTTGTAGCCTTATGCTTCAATAATGCCAAACATTCCAAATGCCCAAATACCGTCAGAACTATGAAAGGACATACAGTACATAACTTAAATAAAGTGCACATTCAACAAGTGAGAAAATACACTTAAAATGGCTGCTTCTAAATAAACAGTTACATACAAAAAGGCGATTAACAAACACATACCTCATTGGCCTCTCTAACTCAAGAGGAATAAACTTGAGGGTTAACAGCTTCTTCTTCTTTAAAAATAAGAACAATAATATATGAATTTCTTAGTACTTCTTTAAAGAGCAACTTGTACTGACATTACCAGCGCGTACCTTATGCTTCTCTTCTACCTCGTGCACCCCCCGGAAGTGATAGCAACAATTAAATAATTCCCCAGTGAAGCAAAATTATATGTTCCCTTTCACCCTTCTATGGTTTTAACTAATAAATAAATCAACATCAACAAGAAAAAATACATTGCTGTTCCATTCTAACAATTTGAACATTTTAACCATTTATTTCCCTAAAACTGTAAAGTGCATATATTACAAACTGAATATATATATATATATATATATATATATATATATATATATATATATATATATATATATATATATATGAGAGTTGCCTATAGTGGCAGCTACAATAATCTTATCAGTAACAGTGAAAGGATGGTGCACCATTTGCTAGTATGTAAAGAGGTCTTGTCAGAATTTTTAAGGAAAGTGCAACTGGAAATTTGTTTGATTTGAAATCATTTGCTTGAATTCGAAGTCACTGTTATAATGGCATTATCTTTGGTGTGTTTTTTTTTCCTTGCAGGTTCCAGATAAGGTGTGTATTGCATGTAGCAGTGGTGTAATCCATTCCGAAGTAGTTGGTATACTGTGACAAGATCCAGAAGATCTTGAAGCCAGCCTCTGTTTCCCTCTACCTTCATACCACATTTGTGACACATACAGTATGAGGCTAAATCTTTGTAGATACTTAACGATCATACCTATATGTGCTTTTTGAACATCATATCCCATAACCATGGTCATATTAATATAGAGTTGATCTCCATCTTCTTGTCACTAGTGTGAAGGGAAAGCTTAAGGATGTTCAGTAAGGATCAAGCTCTTTGACATACCATGTCTTCATGGTGCTCACTTTGTACACGCTGGGTTTTGGGGCTCTACAGCTCCTAGGGAAGGGAAGTCATAATGCTACAGCATGCAAATACAATATAATTACATCTTTGTTGCTACAGTTTGAGGTAGAAGCTTTTCAATCAGGCGTGGTGAACAGATCCATTAAGGAGAACAGATCCACTTGTCAACCAGACTGTATTTCTTTGCACTTCTAACCTACTGTGTTGATGTTTTAGCATTATACAAACAAATGTGCAAGCAAATTAATTTAGGTTGTTTCATACACAATAGTTTGTGTAACCATTATTTAATAGTGTTGGCTTTTACAACAGTTTTTACTACAAGACCATGTAGGACCTTATACAATGCCAACAAACAAACAAACAAACGTATTGTTATAAATTATAGGGGCCGGTGCATTGTGGATTGGGTGGCAGCCGAAGGCAGGGGCCTCGGCGACCCAATCCCCGGACACAGAATCTTGCTCTAGGGACATGGAATGCCACCACGCTGGGGGGGAAGAAGCCTAAGCTTGTGCGGGAGGTAGAGAGATACCGACTAGAGACAGTTGGGCTCGCCTCCATGCACAGCTTGGGCTCTGGAACCCAACTCCTCGAGAGAGGCTGGACTCTTTACTACTCTGGAGTTGCCCGCGGTAAGAGGCGGCGAGCTGGTGTGGGCTTGCTCATAGCCCCCCGAGCTCAGCCGCCATGTATTGGAGTTCACCCCTGTGAACGAGAGGGTCGTTTCCCTGCGCCTTCGGGGCAGGGATAGGTCTCTCACTGTTATTTGTGCTTACGGGCCAAATGGCAGTGTAGAGTACCCAACCTTCTTGGCGTCTCTGGGAGGGGTGCTGGAAAGTGCTCCGACCGGGGACTCCGTCGTTCTACTGGGGGATTTCAACGCTCATGTGGGCAGCGACAGTGACACCTGGAGGTGCGGGATTGGGTGGAATGCCCCCCCCGACCTGAACCCAAGTGGTGTTCTGTTATTGGACTTCTGTGCTAGTCACAGTTTTTCCATAATGTACACCATGTTCAAGAATAAAGGTGTTCATCAGTGCACGTGGCAACAGGACACCCTAGGTCGGAGGTCGATGATCAACTTTGTGGTTGTTTCATCTGACCTCCGGCCGTATGTCTTGGAAACTTGGGTAAAGAGAGGTGCAGAGCTGTCAACTGATCACCACCTGGTGGTAAGTTGGATCCGATGGCAGGGGAGGAAGTTGGACAGACTTGGCAGACCCAAACGTACTAGAGTCTCCTGTCAAAGAGATCTTCAACTCTCACCTCCGACAGAGCTTCAACCAGATCCCGAGGGAGGTTGGAGACATTGAGTCTGAGTGGACCATGTACTCCACTTCCATTGTCGATGCGACTGCTCGGAGCCTGTAAGGTCTCCGGTGCCTGACTTCGGAGGCAGCTGAGAGGTACCGGAGGGCCAAGCGAGCTTCAGCCCGGTGGTTGCGGAGGCAAAAAACTTGGGTATGGGAGGAGTATGGTGAGGCCATGGAGAAGGATTATCGGTCGACCTCGAGGAAATTCTGGCAAACCGTCCGGCGTCTCAGGAGGGGGAAGCAGTGCCCTGCTCACACTGTTTACAGTGAGAGTGGGAATCTGCTGACTTCGACTGGTGACATTCTTGGACGGTGAAAGGAGTACTTCGAGGTTCTCCTCAACCCCTCCGACATATCTTCCACTGAGGAAGCAGAGGCCGAGGACTCATCGATCCCCCAAGCTGAGGTCACTGAGTTAGTTGAGAAGCTCCTCAGTGGCAAGGCACCAGGGGTGGATGAGATCCACCCTGAGTACCTCAAGTCTCTGGATTTTGTGGGGCTGTCTTGGTTGACAGGCCTCTGCAACATCGCGTGGCAGTTGGGGACAGTGCCTTTGGACTGGCAGACTGGGGTGGTGGTCCCTCTGTTTAAGAAAGGGGACTGGAGGGTTTGTTCCAACTACAGGGGGATCACACTCCTCAGCCTGCCCAGAAAAGTCTACGCCAGGGTACTGGAGAGGAGAATTTGGCCGATAGTTGAACCTCGGATGCAGGAGGAACAATGCGGGTTTCGTCCCGGTCGTGGAACACTGGACCATCTCTATACCCTCGCCAGGCTGCTGGAGGGTTCATGGGAGTTTGCCCAAACAGTCCACATGTGCTTTGTGGATCTGGAGAAGGCATTCGACTTTGTCCCTCGTGGTGACCTGTGGGGGGTGCTCTGGGAGTATGGGGTCCGGGGCCCTCTGATAAGGGCTGTCCGGTCCTTATATGACAGGAGCAGGAGTTTGGTTCACATTGTCGGCAGTAAGGCAGACTTGTTCCCGGTGCATGTTGGACTCCGGCAGGGCTGCCCTCTGTCACCGGTCCTGTTCATTATTTATATGGACAGGATTTCTAGGCACAGTCAGGGGCCGGAGGGAGTTCGGTTTGGGGACCACGGGATTTCGTCTCTGCTTTTTGCAGATCATGTTGTCCTGTTGGCTTCCTCAAATCAGGATCTTCAGCATGCTCTGGGATGATTTGCAGCCGAGTGTGAAGCGGCGGGGATGAGAATCAGCACCTCCAAATCCAAGGCCATGGTTCTCAGCCGGAAAAGGGTGGCTTGTCCCCTTCAGGTTGGTGGAGAGCTCCTACCTCAAGTGGAGGAGTTTAAGTATCTTGGGGTCTTGTTCACGAGTGAGGGAAGGATGGAGCGGGAGATCGACAGGCGGATCGGTGTATCTTCTGCAGTGATGCGGTCGATATACCGGTCTGTTGTGGTGAAGAAAGAGCTGAGCCGCAAGGCGAAGCTCTCTATTTACCAGTCGATCTACTTTCCTACTTTCACCTATGGTCATGAGCTTTGGGTCATGACCGAAAGGACAAGATCCCGGATACAGGCGGTCGAAATGAGTTTCCTCCACAGGGTGGCTGGGTGCTCCATTAGAGATAGGGTGAGGAGCTCGGTCACTCGGGAGGAGCTCAGCGTAGAGCCGCTGCTCCTCCACATCGAGAGGAGTCAGCTGAGGTGGCTCGGGCATCTATTCCGGATGCCTTCTGGACGCCTTCCTGGGGAGGTGTTCTGGGCATGTCCAACCGGGAGGAGGCCCCGGGGAAGACCTAGGATACGCTGGAGGGACTATGTCTCTCGGCTGGCCTGGGAACGCCTCTGTATTCCCCCGGAAGAGCTGGAGGAAGCGTCTGGGGAGAGGGAAGTCTGGGCCCTGGATAAGCGGTAGAAAATGGATGGATGGATGAATGGATGGATGGATATTATAAATTATCTGGACAATCATTAAACAGTGAATACATCCTGTGTGTTTATACACATCACTCTGTGTGTTGTGTGTTGCAGTATAAAGGAAAGCAGGATGTCTGCCTTGGACCTGAAGATCTGCAGAGGCCGGTGGCTCAAAACGAATTCGTGAACAGTCGGGAGGTGTGTCAACGCCTCGACCGTCCACTTGATGAATACGTCATCATTCCAGCCATCTTTGAGTCGAACAAAGAAGCCAGTTTCCTGTTGCGGGTGTTTTCTGAGAAGTAGGCTGCCTGATATATAATCACTAAATATACACGTGCAAATTAACCAGTAAATGCACACAAATTAATCAAATATATATACAAATATGCAACAAATTGATGCAAATTAACCAATAAATAAACGCAATCAACTAATAAATATATGCAAATTAATATCTATATATTTCATTTCTTTTATTACACTTTTATATTTTTTCATTTGATTTGAAAGCATATTTCTCATGAATTGCATTGATTGACATACTTTTACAAGGCTTTATATCAAGCCATGTTCAGATGCTTTTATTGTCATTACAATATATATAGCTGATGCAGTACATAGTGAAATGAGACAACGTTCCTCTAGGATCATGGTGCTACATAGTACAACACAGCCCTAAGAACTGATAGTAAGTTGTCCTAGAAACATAATGTGCAGCATGTGCAAACAGTGCATAAAACCAATAAGATTAGACTCAAGATAAGATTAGATTACAAGAATCAATAAGATTAGACATGAGATAAGATTAGATTACAAGAATCAATACAGTAAGATTAGACATGAGATAAGATTAGATTACAAGAACCAATAAGATTAGACACGAGATAAGATTAGATTACAAGAAACAATAAGATTAGACATGAGATAAAATTAGATTACAAGAACCAATAAGATTAGACATGAGATAAGATTAGATTACAATAACCAATAAGCTTAGACACGAGATAAGATTAGATTACAATAACCGATAAGATTAGACACGAGATAAGATTAGATTACAAGAACCGATAAGATTAGAGACAAGATAAGATTAGATTACAAGAACCAATAACATTAGACACGAGATAAGATTAGATTACAATAACCAATAAGATTAGACACTAAGACACTGTGTGCTTTCCTTTAAGTTTTGGTGTTTCTGTATGTCACTGAATTTTAGGGTGAATTGATTTTTCTCCCATTTCTGGTTTATGGTATTTGGATTGTTTTCAGATTAAATAAATAAAAAACCTAGAACTTGAGTAGACTCTTTTTTTTATTCCCCTGACTCTATTTGTTCCTATTTTCTTCTTGAGCTCAAGATTTACACAAGATTGTTTGTTGTAGATCCACTTTACATGTATTTAGGACATGCACTGAACCTGGACGCTAGATGGCGGAAGAGACATGCTTTTCTTTAGAAATGTTGTCTCTTTAAGACTCTCTAAGACTCTCTTCTTTGTTGTCTATTTCTATAGCATCCATTTCACTTCTTATCACTCTGATCTCTAAAGTATTGTAAATAACAAGCAGATAAAATCTGACCCTCTTACTGTATACCAAACCAAAACACAGACAGAAAGGATGATGGTTATATAGATGGTGTTTGGTTTATAAATTAGGATTATATACAGTACATGGTGTTTGTTATACCCTTCATTTACTCTGGTGCTTCAGAGAAGACTTATTAAGAATTGGTAAATAAATAAATTGGAATCTGTAAATAGCAATTCAGTAATACTATTAATACTATTCCAGAATAAAATAATATGTTGAGCAGGAACTCAGTCCTCTTGGTTTGCATGACAGATTTAAACCACGCCCGAAGGAGGAGAACCCAAAACTTCCTTAAACTCACTTCTGCAATCACACTGTATCCAAAGCGCATTTAAAGTCGGATCCAGAAGTTAAGCAGGTTCAGATATGTCTGGAGTGGCGTTAACTTTGGCTAAGAAGCGAGCCCGGGCTGCGGGTTTCGGCACCAACGCGAACGCCAACAAATACCTGAACCAGGATTACGAGGCGATCAGAAGTCAGTGCAAAAGTCAAGGGCAGCTTTTCTGTGATCCTTTATTTCCAGCTGCGCCAGAGACCCTGGGCTTTAAAGAACTTGGACCAAATTCCTCCAAGGTCAGAGGAGTGCAATGGAAAAGACCTGGGGTAAGTGGTGCAGAATATCTACTTAAAAGCAGATTGAAAACAAATCGTTTTGTCTGATGCTGGGGAAAGAAAAAACAATGCTTCCTTGATTAGTTGGGAAAAATTTTCCATGCAGGTTTATTTGGGGTGGGAAGGGGAGGAGAAAAAGCTGTTTTGGATGGAAAGAAATGGTTGAGAGAGTGCTGGGAGAAAGCCAACCAAGTCGAACCTGCATGATACATGAACAGGCTGTACATTATTTTATTCAATTTTATTTAATTTATGGATTGATTTATTTATTTAATAACTGTTGTTGTTTTTTTTAAATAAAAAAATACATTTATTTGTTGATTTTTCTTGTTTTTGTTTTATATCAAAAGCAAATATTAGTGGTTTTATTATCAATGTTGACAAAATCACTGTTTTTTTTTTTTAACCTCACAAAAACCAGGCAGTAGTTAAAGATGGGTGTTGGCTACAACCAGCACCACTGCACATACAGACAGGATGGCTGCTACCGGTGTGTTCACGTTTATAAATGGATGTGGGTGTTTTTTGTTTGTTTTTTAAAAAACAGGAGTTGTGCTCCAGACCTCAGTTCATTACCGGAGGAGCTACAAGGACTGATATTTGCCAAGGAGCCCTGGGTAAGACACACTGACTGATATCCGGGTACCTATAGATGCTGGTGCTTGTGGTGTTGCTTTGATGAACAACATGTCTGAAACAGGAAGTGATCTCTCTCTCTCTCTCTCTCTCTCTCTCTCTCTCTCTCTCTCTCTCTCTCTCTCTCTCTCTCTCTCATGCATCCACCCACACATACAAAGCAAATAAGCTGGCAATTGCTCCTCTTCTTTAACCAAACTGACTCGCTGGTGGTTAACTCCCTGAACCAGTTCTACAGCTTCTACATACACACATATACATAAAATCCACAGCTAATTCTATTTAAAGGTTTGACATTCAGACGTGAAAAAAATCAAATGTCATCGATTGTTTTCATGCAGGCTGAAAAGTTAGTGTAAACGTTGAAGTATAAAATCCATCAAACTTTTGAGGAGACAACTAACAACAATAAAACCAAAGGATCACCTGAAAAGCTAGCTGGGTGTGTCAAAGGATTCACAAAGACACAATATTAAATCTCATGAGTCATGAGAAAAGCAGTTTCAAACAAAAAAATTAAGAAATAATAATCAGGATTGTCCACTATATTGTTGAACACAGAGATTCAGTTCATTCATTAAAGGAGGGTGACAATTATGTAATATGATAGCTCAAAGTCTGATCAAGAGTCGGTTCTGATGCCACCAAAATCAAATGATCTCCAAGATGGACTGAATCTTTTTTTTTTTATTCTTATATAAATACATTTGCATTTTTATTTAGTATTCAGATTCAGTGCAGTGATTGAGGTTGTGTGTTACTGGCTCTACAAGTCAGATCTACCATGTTAACAGCTGGTAATTGTACAGTGAGGCCTTATGTACTGTTAGGAGAGGTTTAAGGAAGGAGTGTCCTTGTCAGTAATTCCTACAGTAACAATCAGTACTGTCTGAGGTGTTTTTTTTTTTTTTTGTAAAACAGTCATCTTCAGTTCAGGGTAAAATGGACTGGTTTTGCTGTGGCTCTCTCAAAATTTGCTATATAATTTTTGGAGATTTTTTTTTTAACAGAAAGCTAAATGAATCGTTGAAATTGTACGTACAGGATTTTTCTTTTAAACTCCTGCCAGTGAAGACGCGTGTGATGACTTCCTATCATGTTCAGTACAATGGAAGGAACCTAACAGGGCTTTGGCTGAATGCGTTTTAAGACGTCACATGACTGGTTTATCATTTTATCCATTAATCCATAAACATAACTAACTTGTGGTACCAGAGTACAAGAATGTTCAGAAGTCCTAAGAGGTCCTGCATTATTTTATCTATTTATCTTTTTTGTTTTCTCGTCGTTGTTATACAGAGTATAAACAGATGCGTGATCTTGTTTCGCAAGTTCTGACTGAAATATGATTCAAGTGGCAAACAAAGATGAGAGAGAAAACACAGTATACGATCCTGAGCATGTTCCTCTAGCTTTAGCTCCAAGCAAGAAGATTGCGTGCCTGTGTGACCACAGCCGGCTGTGCAGGAATGAATGTGTGCAGAGGATGATTTGCATGGCTTTTTTAATCCATGCTGCCCATTGCTTGTGCATTTTATTTATTAAAAAAAATCTAATTGACAAATGAGGGCATTTGTTGCTTTTTTTGTGTTTGGCAACATAATATTCTAGTAAACAATGTGTAAACATTTGTTCCTTATTTGCTTTGCTTGAAGTGGCATGAATGAATGAAAAAAAGTTGTATCAACCGATTCATTGAATCTATTCAACCTGATCCTATATTGTTTACAAGGATCCATTACATACATTTGACTGCAAACGAATCAAAGATCTGTAGCTTAAAAGCAGCAATAAGTCCAGAAATCAAAATCATTGATGATTTGGATTCTCGTTCAAATTTGAACAGGAAATACTACATTGTTTTTTCTATACTAAAGATATTCAACTCGCTAAGATGTCATTTTTTTTTCCAATCAAAATGATCTCCAGCAGAGAATCAGGAAACCGGTTCAAGCGTGAACAGTGATGCTTTAAAAGCTGATCTGTTTGAGCATATTAGATAAATAAGGAAGTAAGAGAGCAGAACAGATGAGCAGATTAAAGTCGCATAACTGTGTTTAGGTACTGACAAAGCACAGCCAAGAGCAGGTTTTTTAACCGCGTTTAATAACGTGTCCATTATGCAAACTGTGTTTGTGTGTTTGAGTTAAAAGTAAAGCCCTTAATGATTATGTGGAAATAGGAGTAGTGTGATTTTGGTAGACAGGAAGGTCTGCTGTAGATTTTTTGCTGACCTGACTGATTTATTATCCTGCTCTTACAGTCAGTCGTTTAGCGAAATTAGACATGTCAAAACTTGTGTTGGTTATGAGACTGTGTGTCGGTGTGTGCAAATCGGCTGTTTTCCCTCTGAATTTGTGCCAAATGTAAAGCCATTGTGTACCGAAAGCGTAGGGTGACTACGATGGATTGTCGTCTTTCTCTAAAACTGGTTCTTTAAATGGCACGTGTCAATAGTTTTGGTGTTTGAAGTTTAGAAGTGATCACATGACCCAGAGAAAAGATGAATCACCCTGTGGGGGTTTTCAAGAATTTCCCAATAAAGAACTAATACTGTGCAGAATCTTGACTCAAATACTTGATTCTGATTGGTCAGAAGGTCTTAATTAATACTGATTAATAAATAATTATAGTGGAGACAACAATGACACATGTGCGTGATATATAAAAACTATGTACTACATAAAATTGGTATTCAAATCTTGTTCTATTTGAAATTTCAAACATAGCAATATGGCCACCACACACCAATCGATTGGGTGGATCTTTATTTGTGGCTCTTGACTGATTGCACAGATTGGAAATATTAGTGGTCAGTTAGGTGAAATCTGATCCATTGCTGGATTTCTGATGATGAGTGAATTGTTTACAAAAAAGAATTTTCCAAATACAGAAGCCAGATATCTGTGGGCTGCTCAGTAAATTGGACATGAGGCAGTGATCTTATTGTAATGTTGTGTAAATGATTGACGGAGCTGACTTAGTGTTTCTGTCTTTCAGGGGACTGCTGGCTCTTGGCAGCCATCGCCTCTCTGACGTTGAACGAAGATGTGATGGCCAGGGTGGTCCCCAGCGGCCAGGATTTTGGCGCAGGCTATGCTGGAGTCTTCCACTTTCAGGTGTTCATGTGTTTTAATCGCTTATTTTTTTGCACACTTAACACATGTTTTCCACATCATCAATGTGTTTGACTTCAAAATCTAAACACCAGGTAATGTCCGGCCGAGACGTCCTTGTCAAGAGAAAATGTGTGGATGGAATTTACCTTGATCGTTTAGGGCTCCAGGTTTTGTTTTAAAAAGAAAGTTTTCCCACACTTGTCTTTAGTTCTGGCAGTTTGGTGAGTGGGTGGATGTCGTCATTGACGATCGGCTACCCGTGAAGGATGGGAAGCTGATGTTTGTCCATTCAGAAGAAGGCAGCGAGTTTTGGAGCGCCCTCCTGGAAAAGGCCTACGCTAAGTAAGTGCACTGCTTTAACCAGCCTTTGCTCAGAATCTGAAACAGGACTGTACTCAGAATCATACACCAGTTCTGGATGGCTTCCCTGCTAAACCACCCTGGGGGATCCAGGGGCAATTGCCTTATACGTTGCCATAATTACCTTCTGCTAGTTGTTAAGAACAGCAGCTCTACTATTAAAAAAAAACAATTCCAGTAACTCTGTAGTGATTTTCGGCACCAATATTCTTTCAATCGCCAAGAGATAAAATACAGAACCTTGACAGAAAAGGCATTTCACTGAAAGGCTACACTGCTTTCTTGGTATTAGCACAAGATCCAAATCTGTTACAGAGCCATGGCCTGGGTCTGCAGTTTGACTATAACCTGATTCAACTGAAACCAGCTCCAGGAAGTGATACACACATGGTGTAGATTTGGGCTTGCGGGTGACATTTATGGGAGTTGCAAAACTGAGCACAAAGAGTATATTATTAGAATGATGCTTTATTCCCTGTCTGAGATACTGTTTACAAAATCAGCACAATGGGCAGCAATTCTTGAAACCTCACAAAGCTGCGATTCCCAACGGAGAAATACGTAGTCTTGGTCATTTTACAAGCAACTCATGTAATTTTGTTATGAAATTAAACAATGTCATTTATATATACAATAAAATAAACGCATACATGGGTCAATTTATGCTATTTCTAGCAAAATGGTCAAATAAGAGATATCTAAGCCAAAAGGGGAAATCACAGAAGAAGGAAAACAATGTTTGTAGTCTTTTCTCTACCTCTAGTGGGCAGAGAAATTTGTGGGTAGAAAATTTTGATTAATTTAAGTAATATTTAATGAAGTTAATGGAATTTATTTGTGTGTGTGTGTGTAAAGGTTTTTAGCTAATTATCCCAGCAACTTAATTCTTCCCTCCAAACCTTCCTGCAGAGTGAACGGCTCATACGAGGCTCTGTCCGGAGGCTCCACCACCGAGGGCTTTGAGGATTTTACTGGTGGAATTGCCGAGCAGTATGAGCTGAGGAGCGCGCCGGCGAACATATTCCAGATTATTCAGAATGCTCTGGCGTCTGGAGCTCTGCTTGGCTGCTCTATAGATGTGAGCACTGTTTAGATACACATACACTCTCTCTCTCTCTCTCTCTTTAATGACTAGGCCTAGCTAAAATGAACTATTCATTTAGTGTGTATGTGTGTGTGTGTAGATCACGAGTGCTGCTGATTCAGAGGCCATCACTCGGCAGAAGCTGGTGAAGGGACACGCCTACTCACTGACAGGGGCTGTCGAGGTACAAGCAAAGTAATCAAATAAATATATAGAAGAATTTCTCACTCTGTGTGTGTGTAACATTACCTTGTGTTTTGTGTTTTGCATTAAGGTTAATACCAGTAGAGGTCCGGAGAAGCTGGTGCGCATGAGGAACCCGTGGGGTCAGGTGGAGTGGACTGGACCCTGGAGTGATGGGTAACACACACACACACACACACACACACACACACACACGCACACACATGCTCCACTCTTTATTATTGCGGTATAATGCACTCTAACTTTTACATTATACAAATACAACATATTTAAAACCAATATAAAGTCTACTTGCTGTTCATACACACATGCGTTCAGCAGGATGTTGTAATAAAGCCGAACAGTTTTTATTAAATGATCGGATCAGCACTTTACCCCTGCTATTGCAGCTCATCCGAGTGGAACTCTGTGAATCCTTCGGAGCGCCCGAACAACAACGCTGAAGACGGAGAGTTTTGGTAAAGTTATCTCTCATGTTAAGAATCAAATCTAAAAAAAAAAAAAAGAAGCTAAAAAATGTATAGAAGCCTTTCATGTTAAAAACATTTTCAGATAAAACAGATAATTTAAAAAAAAAATCATATTATTAAAGATATTTGACTAATAATTTTGAAACATTAAGATGGTTCATTCTAGCTATTGTGATTGAATAAAATGAATTAATGTTTATTACTTTTTTTATATAAAAAAAACGTTTTTTTGAAACAAGTAAATCGTATAATGTTTCGTATTGTAATGTAATCATATAGTGTTTTTGATATATTTATTATTTTTTTTAAATAATCTGTCAGTCAGGTTGTAATATATGAAGCAATTGTTCGAGTATCGTTAAAGCTTATAGCACATAATGTAGCATTTCTTTTTTCAGAGGTAAAAAATAAAGTCAACTTCTTGTTTGAGTTGACGCAAGTCGTGTTGCTTGTTTGCGCACAGGATGTCGTTTTCTGACTTCCAGCGGAATTACTCACGTATCGAGATCTGCACCCTGACCCCCGACGCCATCTCCAGCAGCCAGGTTAAACCATGGAGTGTGAAAAATTATAGTGGAACCTGGAGGAGGGGCTCCACCGCTGGAGGATGCAGGAATAATGCTCGTAAGTACAATTTCCAAACCAAAGAGATTTTTTTATGCATATTAAATATCACGGGTGGGAGTCAATGATTTTAGACTAACTTGCTAGACAGGATTTAGGCGTGTCTCGCTTAGGAAGAATTGTAAGCCAGGTAGGATGTTTAGGGATGCATTAAATAAAGAAATTAAGGGTAGGTGACAAAACGTTCACCACCAGCAAAAACACAAAGCTACGGAATGTTCTTCATTTTCCGTTGACTTTATGTAGCGAAGTGGGTGGGGCGAGCGATGTGGAAAGTTTGGACGGCGTGAAATGTTATGCAAATGAGAAGCAAAGTGACGTGAGACTGAAGGACAACAGTGTTCTTCTTTTTTCCCCACACAACTGCATTATCTTCTATCTCATTGTTTTGCTTCTGAAACTGAAGCCCGAATTGTGTGATTGGTGGAATGGTGGAATGGTGACTGGATTGGTGACTGATGGCACCAGAGGAAACCATGGCGACTGTCAGACTTTCAACAGCGTTGCCCATCTGAGTGCGGCGTTTCTCTCAGGTCCATGCTGGTTAACTAAAACCCAAGGCTGCAGGGATGACTCCGGAAAAATGTGTCATAAAGTGTCAAATGATATCGAGAGAAATGCACCTACTGTATTCGAGGTCTGATTATCAAAACAAAACAAAAACACACAGAAAAATCGCTGGTAGATAAGTGGTATCGACTATAAAAAACGACAAAGACTAGAACAGCACAGCGACTCGTCCCAGAGCAAGCCATCCTCCAAATGTCAATTATTTACGGAGGGCAATAATCTGAGAAGCAACCGAGTTATTAAAGCTTAACCCTTAAAATGGTGCTACCACCACCATGCTTCACTGTGGGCAAGTTTCCAGTTATCCAGTATTCGATATGTTGAATTGATTCTATTATTGTGGCTGTGCCTTATATCCACCTGAGAGCAGGTACAACCCAAGCAGCACACTTTATTCAGTCATTGTACTGACTCTGTTATTCGAAGAGACATATAATTAACCAGGTGTAATCCTCAGCGTTGTGTTAATCATTCAGCGCATTTAAAAGTGGCATTCAAAAAAATAAACAATCATCAAGAACATCATTATAATTTTTGCCTTAATCATCAGAGATAATGATTTGGATCTTTCAGGATTTCTTTGTCTCGAGGGTGGTGTTGTTTCTGAACGCTATTTACTTTTGCAGACACGTTCTGGATGAACCCGCAATTCGTTATCAAGGTGAACGAAGAGGACGACGACCCGAACGACAACGAGCAGGGCTGCAGCCTTGTAGTGGGTCTGATCCAGAAGAACCGACGCCGGTTAAGAAAGGATGGCGAGGACATGCACACCATCGGCTACGCCATCTACGAGGTCAGAGCCACAGTCGCTTATAAATCCCGATCCTGGAATGTATAAGAGATTTTAGGAAAAAGGGATCAGTGTTTAGATGTTTGTGGATGGATGTTTCTGCATCATTCATATTAAAAAATGTAGAATCTTTTCTTGTAGAATCTTTTCTTGTCTGGTTATCTGGTTATACCATATATCATAATATAATAATCAGATAAGATCATGATGATCCCTGAATCAGTTTGGTGTTGGCCTTGAGCCTTAGCAACACCGCTGACACCATGACAATGTATAAAGAATAAACAATAAATAAAAAAAAATGTAATGAAGAACTGGATGGAGGAAATGAGGAAATGTGTGTGAGTAAGGCAGGTTGGTTTATTGAGACAGAAGGAGAAAAAGAGATGATTCATCGGGAATATTTTCCCACTGGGGAAGTTTCCAGTTTGTTGAGCTTGCTACTTGTCATGTTTTTGTCGATCTGACACGTTTTTCTTTTTTGTATTTCCACAGGTGCCTTCACAGGTAAGAACACTTTTCAATAACCAGCTCCCAGCTTTAACAAACAGCTTACACTTCAGTTTCCTGTGCACTTCCTGTCCTTCTGATCAGCTCTGTCTTTCCACCAGTTCAAGGGCCAGACAAACCTGCACCTGGATAAGAACTTTTTCCTGACGCACGCACAGAAAGCTCGCTCTGAGACCTTCGTCAACCTGCGTGAGGTCAGCACACGCTTCAAGCTGCCTGCTGGCGAATACCTGGTCGTGCCTTCCACCTTCGAGCCTAATAAGGATGGTGACTTCTGCCTGCGTGTCTTCTCTGAGAAGCAGACCGAAACAGAGTAAGCAATAAAATCTTCTTTCACTGATTAGCATCTTATTTATGGCTTTACAGCACTTCAATTTACGTTTTCTATTATTGTACTTCATTTATTACTATTTTATCTATCAAGTTGTAAAAATTCCTAACAAATTCGAAGATCTTATTATTGTTTCTATGTTGATAAAATTCAGATAGCTGAAAATTGCTGTGCATTTACATTTAGCCATGCCCACCAAATGCCATAAAAGGCAATGACCAACATCATTGGGTTTTTAAATATATTTTAATATGTAAAATGATAAATTATTATACATATATATATTATTATTATTATATAAATTATTATACTGTATATATAATGTGTGTGGAAATGTATATAGATATTGCAACAGATGGATGAATGGATGGAATAATGAATAAATAGGACAAAATAAATGCTTGAATCAATGAAGAAATCATGATTAAAAGAGAACAAATGAAATAACGGATGGAAGAAACACTGATTTGATGAATGAATGAATGAATAATTCAGTAATAGTTCTTCAGGATTAATCGTTGATGTACAGATTCTTCTTGAGTAAATGGTTTTCTTTACCCCATTCAGGCGTTGCGATGATCCTGTCGATGCTAAATTAGTAGACGTGAGTTTGGTTTTAGAATTATTTTTATTATAAAGTATGTTTTTCTAATTGAAAGATACTCGAACGAAAATTCTTTCTGTGGTTATAAATACATCTGATCCTTGCTTTTCAGGAAACCGTGTCAGACAGTGAAGTAGATTCGAACTTCAGGAGCCTGTTTATGAAACTGGCAGGAACTGTATGTACAGAGCGTTTTCATCTATATGAACTTCTGCACTGTGCATTGTTTGTACAGTAGCTAGAGTGTGTTTTGTGCTGAAATCGCCCTTTTGTCTCTTCTCAGGACATGGAGATCTCTGCCGCAGAGCTCAAAACGATCATGAACAAAGTAGTCGGCAAACGTACGTATGATTTTTATCCTCCTGTTGTAATATAGCCGGACTTTGTCTTACTCGACTGTTTCAATATTCTAGGAACGGACATTAAGACAGACGGTTTCTCCCTGGACACGTGTCGCACCATGGTCAACCTCATGGATGTATCCTCATGCTAACACATTATTATGCTAATATCCGAATGTACTGTTGTCATACACATATCACCCATGGGCACTGTGGAAGTTCTTCAGGTCCTCCAAGGAAGTTTAGCTTCGTATACGTTCACCATTTTTGAATATTTCCCTTGACTGACTCTCAGGACTCCGGCAACGGGAAGCTTGGTCTGGGCGAGTTCGCCACGTTGTGGAAGAAAGTGCAGAGATACATGGTAAGGTGATTACGTGAGGTCCAAAGTATCACAGCATCAATTAGTAATCAGATTACATTTATCCTAACTATACATTAATGCATAAATTATATACAAAACTGTGGAAAAGTCTTAGTCTAAACCTTAAAGTGTTTTTTAGATGTTCATTTTATGACACACACATTGTTGTTGTGATGCTCGTTTTACAGTCAGAAATACCTAGGATGTCTTCCAGAATGATCTTTCCAAGATTTCATTGCAATTTGTAGTTTGTAGTTGCAATGGACTTCTTAGTGATTTCTTGTAATTGTTGTAGGATATCTATAAACAAAACGACATGGATGGCTCTGGGAATATAAGCACACCAGAGTTTCGTGGGGCACTGGGAAAAGCTGGTAAGTCACGCCTCATCCCACATCGGTCACAAGACCTCTATTCACACGCTGATCTGATACGCACAATCGCACAACACGCACTGTCTGCTGCTTCTCACAGCTCTACACAGTGCACTAAATACCAATCTTCGAATACGTCAAGAGAATGAATTACCAGAATGTATGAAATAGTCCATGGACTAAATGTGTTACTCTTACAAATTTTTGACACTGTATTTGAATTTATTGTAATATTTTGGAGGAAATTTTGCATGTAAGTTCTCTGAATCTGTCATTTCTTTTCATAGGATTCACTCTGAATGATACCATCTTTCAGCTTTTGGTGAACCGCTTCGCTGATACTAACCTCACCATTGACTTTGATGACTTTGTGTCCTGCATTATGCGGTTGGAGCTGATGTTCCGTAAGTATAGTCCTAAATTATTTATATTAAAGCAAAAAAAATGTATATTAACTATAAGGTCAAAAAGTATATGGACACACAAAAAGCACACTTAAAAATGGGCCTTTTCCAATGTTTCACTGCTTTGGAATGACTGTATGCTTTTGTGGCAGAAGGGTTTCCATCAATGCCAATTCGAGTTGAAACACACCTTTGGAATGGTGCCCAAAGAATGTGGACGTCTGACCATCACTTGTGTTTAAAGCTGACATACCATTCCAGACATGTTGGAACATGTTTAAGCCCCTAAGGCCATTGGTCATTGCTGGAGGTATTCAGCAATTAGCATAGATTATCTTCTAACTAGCTGAAATGCTAGCAAGCTGTTAGTACATGAAGCTCAAACAAAATTAGAGTTTTGAACCTTTTGTCCATTTTGGCACAGTATCTAACTTTCCTGTCCTAATTCATCAACAAACAAACAAAAATCCCTGTTGCAATATCTTGCGTTTCTTTTTCTTCTTGTTTAGGAGTTTTCCGTAAAATGGATCCACACAACACCGGTTCCTTAGAGATGAACTTTGAAATGGTTAGTTTATATACACACACACACATATATATATATATATATATTTGGAGATATATAGTGGAAATATATCTTTTTTGATCTAAACACTGTGTTTTCTCTTTTCTCCACAGTGGCTGTATTTAACTATGATTTAAACAGCACCAGCCTGAGCACCAAGCTAAGAGTCCAATACTTGCATTATTGGCAGGCAGTGTGGATAAGGACTTATAAACGTTTTTTATCAGTAATTATAGTTGTAACAATTAAAAGTGGGGAAAAAAGAAATAATTTTTTTTTTTTTACATTACTATTGTTAAATTTTTTGATTTTTTTACAGCCAAAGACAAGTTTGTGTTACCTTGGAAGAGACAACGGCTAATATATAAAGTTTTAATATAGAACAATATTCAATTTTGCCTTGGTTTTATTTGGTTATATTATAGGGCGAGGGAAATCTTAAAAAAAACAAAAACACTAAACAGTTATTTTTAAATTTATGAAATTTTTATGGAGAAATTTATTATGATCTTATATATCTGAAATTTCTTTTCTTCTGCATTTTTAAGTACCCCTATTTTTGGTTCAGGTACCCCTGATGTCACAATACAGACATGGGAGTTTAAACCTACCACAGACTTGTATGCTAATATATGCAAATTAGGGTACATTAAAAGTTAACTGGGAATATTTAGTTAAAAAATAAGGCATGGATGTATTGAGTAACTCAAGGTTTTTAAGATAATTTCAATAAATCACTTTAAATATTACAATACTGATTAAGCACAGCTTGAGTTGCTGAAGGTGTTGCTGAAGGGCTGGGGTTTTACATTTGTTTAATTAGCATATTAATGCATATTCATTTTTGAAGGTCGGCCTGCAAATTTTAGATCTGTTTTTGGCAATGAAAAACAAATTTAACATTTTTTTAATCCATCTTAAATTACATTTCTTTTACATTAATTACATTGTAATTAATGTAATTACATTACATTAATTAATTTACATTTCTAATTATAAACTGACACCTTCAGGGGGACTTGAATAAAAAATGCTGCATGATTTTGTTGCCTGGTTTTGTGTTTTGGGAATTTTATGGTACAATGACTTTTTTTAACATTAAAAATTTGTTTCTCGAAGCTGCAGTAATATTTTTTTGGGGTGTAGGATTTCCAAACGGCTTTTAAATCGAGAGGAACTGTAGGGAATGTGTAAGAAAACAGTAAAGGGTGGTACGTTTCATAAAAGTTATGCAATATAATGTTTATGGCGTGATTTAATTTAGTGCTCTTTGACAAAGAGCCAACTCTGACACACCTTGAAATACAGATAATCAACATGTGGGAGTGGACGTAATACAAAAATAATAACGTTTTTACTTAATTTATTTTTGTAAATAAAAAAATACACCAGGGTATTTAGTAGGGATCTAAATCTTTTGACTCTAAATAACCCAAAATCTGATGTTTTCTTAACAGATATTTTTTTTATTATTATTATAGTTCACACCTGTGTGTGTATAGAAGCAATAAATAAATAATAAAAAAAAAATCACATTCTTGTTCACTCCCCTACATTTAGTCCTCTTTATAGGGCACAGGGTCGATTTAAGACACGCCCTTTCCATCCGTCACAGAGAGGCCACGCCCCCAAGGGTAGGGCTGTGCACTGCGGTATACTGAGATTGTAGTGTGCAAGAGAGATGAATTCATCCATCATTTAATCATTTAGATTAATGTAAACAGCTGTGTAACAATCGGAGAGAGAAACAGTGGTAAGTGAGCAGTTTTTTTTTTTACTTTATTTTAAATATCTTTCGAGGTGCAAGTGATATGCGTAGACTTTTATAAATATAAATATATATTTATTTATTTATTTATTTATATACACGAACAAATCATGAGGTAATTTGATATACATTTTTTAGACCAAATATACTTTGTTTAGGTTTAACACCCAAATGACTAATCATTAAATAGAGACCTAATGCAAACGGCGCATGGATACAGTCTCAGCACTAAAATAAACACTGGCTCGAGCAGAGTAACGGTAAAATGTGGCCTAAAGTGTGCAGATTAGTCCGCGGAATAAAGTGTTTCGCTAGTTAAAAAAAACACACGGAATTAAAAAAGAGCGCATCTATTTTAATTTTGTGCCGATATTAAAACAGCATAGCCTTTGCACAGCATTGACAAGACGAGTTCTTTAACCAAGGCAATGTCGAATCCTCGAATCTGATTAGTCAGAAAGCGTTGCTATAGTCACCGATCTGAAAGTAGATCCGGCTTCTAGGCGTCTCACAGATTTAATATTACAATAATATTAGAATATTAATACGTTATTATGTTTGCTGTATTGTTACAGAGAACTCATGAGACATTTTTTTATTCTTCGTAAACCGATTAAAATAGGCAAGTATAGGCTAGTTTTTAATATAGTGAATTTTTTTCTGTAATTTTACATTTAAGGAAGGAGTCTCCAATGCCAGTGATGTAACAGACAGTAAGTTTATGCTCCAGTTTATCATCATCATGACAAGGTAAAAGTCTGTTGATGAGAAAACTGTACAACAAAATAATGATAACAGGAGCAAACGACTGTAAATGATTAATAATTAATTTGTTAATGAGTGGAATAAGAGGAATGAGACGATTCGGGTTGTGCTTCACGTCTGGATTTGTCGTGTCAACACGATAAATTATTCCTTTATAACAGATTACTAAAGTACGTTTTATTCCTTTGTTAAGAAATGTCATTGGGGCCAAACTATAATTATCGACTAAGTGCTTTAAAGTCGGATTATTTCCATTCGGTGCATCCTTGCATGTCATTTTTGCAAACTAGTTCAACACCTAACTGGAACTAACTGTTTGATACATTTGGCATGGTGAGGTACTACTTTAACACCTGAACATCTTGACTCAACACCTCCATTCAGCTACAGCACCGTTTTTCATTTGAAGCTAAGGACCTTAATTATTTAATAAGAAGAAGAAGGAAATTATTTTTTATAGAGTTTCTGAAGATGACACATTTTAAATGCGTGCGTTCTTTCAGGAACACTGTAAAAGATTGTTATCAGTTCGTTATTGGCTGCCAAAAATCTCTCTTTAAGTCTTAACATTTTCATGGATATCTCGGGGAAAATATGTTAAGATTGCAGCTCTTATCACTACAGTATAAGCTTATCAGTAATGGTGTTTTGTGTGTGTGTGTGTGTGTGTGTGTGTGTGTGTGTGTGTGTGTACACACTGATGCTTGCTGATTCACTGAAGCAGACAGAAATGGATCGATTAGGGCCGAATTGCTGGCGTATGGCAATCTGCTTTGTCATATAAAAACATTTTTGATTCATCGTAAACCGATTAAAATAGGCAAGCATACGCTAGTTTTTAATATAGTGAATCTTTTTTCTGTAATTTTACATTTAAGGAAGGAGTCTCCAGTGTCAGTGATGTAACAGACAGTAAGTTTATGCTCCAGTTTCTCGTCATCATGACAAGGTTAAAGTCTGTTGATGAGAAAACTGTACAACAAAATAATGATAACAGGAGCAAACGACTGTAAATTATTAATAACTCATTTGTTAATGAGTGGAGTAAGAGTTATCAGTAATGGTGTTTTGTGTGTGTGTGTGTGTGTGTGTGTGTGTGTGTGTGTGTGTGTGTGTGTGTGTGTGTGTGTGTACACACTGATACTTGCTGATTCACTGAAGCAGACAGAAATGGATCGATTAGGGCCGAATTGATGGTGTTTGACAATCTGCTTTGTTTTCAGGTTTCAAAAATCTGCCCACAGAATATTTAAAATACAGTTACAAAACAGCAGTAAAAAAGTAACACAGGTGAGATTACACCAGTAACCCAAAACATATAGAACCTGCTATTTAAAAATAATAAAACATAACACAAAATCAAGTATGTGCCGTTCATAATAACGTCTTAAATTGTCCGAAAAAGTTATGACAGGATAATATTGTGATTTATTAATAATTCTACTTGTTAAAGCTATGATCTAACATTGAATTAAAGTATCTTATCACAACAGAGATCATTTTAATGACATTCAGTATCATTCCTAGTATTTCCACTACAATTGCACACTCATACCTGCTAAAAAACACAAGTGAATGATTAGCACCAAAGGGAAAATCCCAGTTGTCCAAGATGGCCGCCTTCCATAACAATACAGGGTTGAGCTTTACTGTGAGGGTTTATTTAGTCATTACATATGCACTGTGTATAAAAACACATCGGAATGATATCACTAAATTCTCTACATTTATAAATCTCAAATTTTACAAGTTCTAATCTTTCTTTATAAATGTTTAAATGTAAAAAAAAAAGAGCTGACTGGATTATATCATGGTGCCTGTTTACAGTTTTGTAAAGTCTGTGTGATATCAGTGAAGCACTTCAAACCAAAATGTTTTGCAGAAGAAAAAAACAATGTTTTATTTGAGAAATGTCCTTTACCTGTTAGCAACATTAGCATCCTGGGTTCAGTGCAGCGCTAAGCAGACAAAGCTCAGATTTAAGATGTTTATATTCTCAAATTTCCAAAGTTTAAGTTTATTTTAATGTACGATTTTTTATAAGGGTTCGGCAAAAGAAAGCCTTAAACATGTATTAGCTTTTTTTTGTTTTTCTACAGAATTCCAGACACTTATTAAATGCTTATAAATGACATTTATAAAACACTTGAAGTGACTGAAATTGAGATGATGTAGAAGCATGATACATTTCTGTGGCACATGTTTGCAATAAACAGTGTAAAATAGTTTTAAAAATATATATGTTTTGACTCTTGACCCTTGTATAATAAATAACTTTATAATTGATATGATTGAACACACACACACACACACACACACACACACACTGTAAATCATGTATATGATTCAGTTATATGATTCAGTGATTCTTTTTTCCATATAGATAGATAGATAGATAGATAGATAGATAGATAGATAGATAGATAGATAGATAGATAGATAGATAGAAAAAGTAATCTGATAGTCTTTTACTCTGTGATGAATGAAATCTCTGTTTTTTCTAAGCCTGCCGCTGCAAAAAGGACCTGCAGGTAGATGTGTGTGGGTTCTCTATGAATTGAATGACTTTATTGTTACTGATTTAGCTTTGGTGTAATAGTTTCTAATAGTTTAGTAATAAATCTGTAGTATCTTTGTAATAAATCTGCAGTATAAGAGGAAAAAACACTCCGAAACGTACAGTTGCAGCAAAATAATACATTTCTTTTACACGCTCAGCTACAGCTCTGTTCTATACATATACATATACGACATAATTCAGGAACTTGGAAGTGCTGTTTTTTGTTTTGGTTTGTTTATTTTGAGTTATGACATGACACGCCGGCATTTGGATTTGCCATCACGGTGCATAAACTTTTTTTTTTTTAATATGAAATCACATTCCATCATTAAAGGAGCTGTTTGTCATTTCTAGCTCCCCCTGCTGCCTGTGAAGGGAATTGCCATTACATGTAGACCACAGACGAGTCTCCACAGTGCCTGTTCTGGGGAAATTTATATCGGAAAAGTGACAAATGACTCCTTTAAAGTGCATTTTTCCCTGCTAATAAAACTAATAAAAATGGTGCTGTAAGGCTGTTATACGCTAATTCACGGTTAATCGTGTAGCACAATATGGTGCAGACTTCTCTGTCCTTTAAGTGCATGTTCCACTTTAACTTCTTTATTTTTATCGAACGCAGTGCATAAAAGCTTTCTGTCATCTGCTGCTTTAAGAGAGCGTGTGTGTGTAGGAATGTAGACACTCTGCTTGCATGATAACAGCTGTGTATCTGCTGAATGCCAGTAATAGCAGTCTACACACACACACACACACACACACACTCTAAAAAGCTGCCTGTGTCAACCAATCAGTCTCTTTCTATCCTTTTTTTTACCCACAAATGCTCTTTTGATTTTTTTTTTAAGCTTGCACAAACGCAGTCATCCACTTTGTTATCCATGTTCACAAGTGTTGCATGTCTCACTTATAACTTCAGGCCTGTTCACACCAGTGTATCAGCTAAATGTCACAAAACTGAAACCTATTTTTTTTCCATCATGGTGGCTCTTAACTGCAAGAGACATTAACAATAGGAAAGAAAAGTGAATTTGTGCTTGTTTTTGTTCTGTGTGTTTTGGTCCCCATTGACAAAAGAAAAGAAAAAAGTGAATTTGTGCTTGTTTTTGTTTTGTGTGTTTTGGTCCCACTAATAGAACGAGGCGGTATCGTATAAAGACTTTGACATAACCACTAAATAAAGGACCTTTGTAAGAAGGTTCCAGTTTCTCAAGCTGGAGCTGAGACTGTGCAATGAGTGGTTTTACTCAATTTCCAAAAAAATCGTGGGCGAGTTCAAAGCGCTGCTACAATCGTCCCTTAAAAAGACATTTCTTTTATTACTTTAAAGTCAAGCCTAGAGAATTATTGCCACCTTTTTTAAAAAAAAAAGATCTACCTGACTATTTTCTTCCATACAGTTTGGTGTTAACAGGCCTTTTTTAGACCCTGACAACCTTTTTTACATACACCCTTACTGTTAATTCTTTATTTACACGTGACTCGTTTACCCCCTGTAGCATGTACGTGTTCGGTGGGATGTCAGCAAGAATTCAGCACGACCGCCTGCGGGCAGAGGGCGCGGGGACCAACGACCGAGCGATCCCCTTCGCCAACCAGGACTACCAGGCACTGAAACAGGAGTGTTTGGAAAGCGGCAGTCTCTTCGAGGATCCCTGTTTCCCCGCCCGGCCGCCATCGCTTGGATTCAAGGAGCTGGCGCCTCATTCGTCTAAAACACGTGGCGTCGAGTGGAAGCGGCCCACTGTGAGTCACGTCATCTACACACTATCTAGCTAGTCTCAGTATTTCCTTTTCAGGGTCTAAATAACAATTGTACGGTCCTCATTTACAATTGTACGGTCCTCATCTGAATGAAAGCATCTGAATGATTAAAAAATAAGGGGGAAAAATCAAGATGATGGTAAGTCAAAGTCCAGGCTTAAACCCACCGAGATGCTGTGGTGGCATCTTCAGTGCACTGTGCATAAACACATACCTGCAAATATCAATGCACTGAAGCAAAGAGTGGGCCAAAAGTTCTCCAAACTCAGATCTCATAGATTGATGCAAAACAATTTTGCTAATTTTGTTGCTTAAGGCGGTTTTACATGTTAATCTTTTACACACCTGGTTCCTGAATGTTGGTTTATTTTTCAGGAAACAGTGACTACATATCAAAGCCTGTCCTGTGAGGTTTTTTATGAAAGGAGGAACTGATTTCAACTGGAATCCATGAGCAGTTTTAATAAAAGTTAAATACTGGTAATAATTGTGTTTAGTTGCAACTGCTTTGGGTTCTGTGAAAGGTTTCAGGAATTACAATGCCCCAGTTGGATTCTGTAAATATTTGCCTCAGCTACCAAATATTTGAGTAGCTAGAAAGTTGAATAGATAGATTCATATGAAAGGGTGCACTGAGTGTAACAGTGTACAGGAATGTGTGTGTGTACAGTGGTCATCAGTTCATGTTAGCTTCCTCTCCGGCTTGTCACCGAGTGCAAGTGCTTCACTGGAGGGTTTTTCTCTTGCGGTTAACATGCTGTCACATACAACTCACACACCAACTGCGCCATGCTACAGTTTTTCATATCGTCATGACTACGTGCCTCGTCACGTCCTTAGCCGCCGTGGTGTGTTTCATCGCTTGACACGCCACATTTCACCGACTTAATAATACACCAGCCACCTCGACAGTACAGCAACACAATCGTCCATCGGTTTTTGACTGATTCTTTTGTCATAGTTTCCGCCCCTTTCTTTATACTCAACAATTTTCGAAATTCAAAAAATGCAGAAGATTTCAAACAGTTTCTTTATTAGCACAAGTAACAAAAGGGCTGATGATATTGTTAGTTTTTCCGTGAGCAGTCTGTTATGTGGTTATTACACTGATTCGAAGGCGCAGATTGATTTAAAGGTGGGGTGCACGATGTTTGAAAGCCAATGTTGACATTTGAAATCACCAAAACAAACACGCCCCTAACTCAAATGGGTCACAGAATAATACAATTTGTTTTTTGAGTCATTTGGGAGTCAACTCTTATTAGTGACCTGAGGCAAATGATCTAAAAGTCACTTTATAGTTTTTTTCTGTTTTTCCTTCTGAATCTGATAAATATATGTCCATTTTATGATTCCTGTTAGCCACACCCCCTTTATACATATGTCCATATTAGCCACACCCCCACATTCCTCCTGTACATCTCTATATCATGATGTAAGTCAAACTATCCTTTGTCATGTTCGTGATTAATACTAATTATGCTGTTGGATTATGCTTTGTGCTATGGATTGATGTTGGAGTTTAGGCCACAACACACACACACACACACTTTAACAGGTTTTGAATGTAAGTTGTAAACCTTTTCCCTCGACTGTTCTGACTGCTCTGTACATCGGGTGTGTTCCTTTCCATTGTCTTTACTCAGTGGATGATGAACACGCATGCAGTGACTCACAGGAGGAAGTGAACGGGGAAAGATTATGAGCTGTTACAGAGCGCTGACTGGTTCCTCCGCTCTGGAACTGTTGAGGGAGGACATTCTGGCTGTGTCCTAGTTACACACACACACACACACACACAAACACACACATGGTGTCATTCAAATATGGACAAGCATATGAAGATCCTGGGTGTGTGTATACTGTTAACCCTTTTGGTTGGCCATTAAAGCTTCCAGCAGAACTTAAAAGCTTGACTTCATGAATAAATGATGTGTTTGTTATATTAGCCAGTGGTCAGGCTTTTTGAATCAGGTGAACTTCTGTCAGTCTCAGCCTCGCACGTCATGCCCACGAATGTGTGCGGCACACAGAAACTTCCAAAATAATCATCACAACTTTAAATGATTATTTGTATATGATGTTACTTTGTTTATTTGCACCGAAGGCACTATCAGTCACCTTATCCTTCGGAATCACTTTTAGTTCTTTGTATAAACACCCAGCTGTTTTTGTTTCTGCGACTTGGAACTGTCTCTTATCAGATCAACTTGTCAGCTGGTTTCCTGATGAAATCAGCACGAGTGTGTTTACGTCATCCAAACCACTTGAGCTTCTGTAGTGCTGCATAATGACTTAATGATTTATTGCCATGTTTTTTTTCTACTTGCAAAAAAAAACAAAACCCCTTAACAGTTCCCTTTACTCTAGTCGACTTGATAAAAATGAAGTACTGATGAAAGCCCGAGAGTTGTTGAGTTTTTGTTGTGATTTTGTCACAGGAGCTGGTTTCTGATCCTCAGTTCATCGTGGGCGGAGCCACACGGACTGACATCTGCCAAGGAGCACTGGGTGAGTCCCAATTAACCATGTTCTGCTCTGTTACCTTCTTCATGCATGTTTTATTCACAAGGCTTTAGACAACATTTTAGGTGTGGAACAGTCAGTCTGTCAGGACCACGCTTGTTTTTACAGTACAGTGTAAATCCCACTTCAGATGAGCGAGTGCAAATCAAATAAAAAAATCAAATCCACAACACAACCGACTCCGGAGTCATAACATTTTTTTTAAAGACTGGTGAGAGAGAGATCTCAGATAGTAACAAACCAGCAAAAGACAAAACTGTGAAAATAACAGGCCAAGTCCTATTCGGGCGGGATTAAATTTACAAGTGGCAACTTTATGATTTCTGATTTTTCAGGACTTCACATGCTAAGTTCTGATCCTAATAAGGACCCTACACTTCTGCCACATGCTTATTGGCTCACTGGTTACTTAGAAAGTTTTTTTTTTTTTTTTTAAAGCAAACATTTTGAAACTTGTGAGAAATTCCTAAGTACTCAGACTCTGTAAGTTACTCGCTGGTAGGAGTCTCCCTGTGGATTTACCAAAATAATCTGTCTGTAGCTGTCAGTGATTCAGGCCGTAGCAGTGTAATTACATAACTCAGGGTTTGGCTGAATATTTTAGCGTAAAATCGAATGTGGGTGGTGTACCAACGGTCGCAGAAAACAGGAAAACCGTTGTGATTGTGTGAGATGCGACTTGTTTCGGGTCGTTCTGGATGCCAGAGCTGCTTCATGCTGGCAGGGTCGAACAGATGAAGCACTCAGGGATCAAATTTTAACCAGGCAAAAGAAGTCCATGTAAATTCTTGAGTGTTCAGTGTGTGTGTGAGAGGGAGAGAGAGTATGAGTGTGTGTTTCCTAGGAGTGGGGTGTGTAGAGCTCGCTGCCTGAGCGATGAGTCACAGACCGAGTGGCTTAGCAAAAAAGAGCGCTCAGAGGTTTGGCAGCTTGCCGTCGCTTATATTGTGTGAGTGTGTGTGTGTGTGTGTGTGTGTGTGTGTGTGTGTGTGTGTGTGTGTGTGTGTGTGTGTGTGTGTGTGTGTGTGTGCAGAGAGCTCATGCAGTTGGGGTTTACAGAACAGGGCAGAGAATGGCTTTGTTACTGTGTAACACTGTTTAAAGTTTAACACAAGATAATAGACAACTGCTGAAATTTATTTAATAGAATAATAATTGTGTGTGTGTTTCATTATTGTGTGTGTGTGTGTGTGTGTGAGAGAGAGAGAGAGAGACAGAGAGAGAGAGAGACAGAGAGAGAGAGAGAGACAGAGAGAGAGAGAGAGGGGGATAGAGCCAGAGAGAGAGCCAGAAAGAGAGAGAGAGAGAGTGAGAGCCAGAGAGAGAGAAAGAGAGACAGAGAGTGAGAGCCAGAGAGAGAGCCAGAGAAAGAGAGAGACAGAAAGAGAGTTTTTATGAATGTGTGTGTTTGTGTGTCTGTATTTTATTTGTGTGTGAGTGTGTGTTTAATGTGAGTCCTGAGAGCAAACAGGATGGCAGTGTGGAAAAAAGGGCTTGGACTCTGTCAGCACTGTTAACCCACACCTCTCTCTCTCTCTCTCTCTCTCTGCTGGTGCTCTGAGTTACTGCAGGCTTCGGTGACAACAGTTTAAAAAATATGAAATCATGATCAAATGAGACCATTTTCTTTCTTTTTATATGTGATAAATTTGATTCATTTCAAATGAGGTTTATTGGCGCGACTGTGTTACAGGACGACGTTGGCGAAGAATCGATCAGTTTAAATCTGGTACACTTTCAAAGCACATTTAAATGATGAAGAGATAGAACAAAAGGGCGAGTTTCAGTGGAACTGTGTACTGTATGGTGGAGAGTCAGAGGCTCCTTCATGATATGGCAGGAGACACACTGAGCTGCAGCCCAACACATTCTGCCTTCTCTGCCAAAACAAACCGGAGTTTGTCCCGATTATATGACTTCCTGTTTTTGTTTTTCTCTCTCTGGGTGTCCTGCTTACAAGTATGCGCACCCTTTCATACTACAGTATATTACCATATTAGACCGCCTCCTGAAGGGGTTTGAACCATCGGATTTATATCCATCTCGAAACCGTTTCGGAGGGCAATTAGACCTGGTCTTTTTACCATCGGATAGCTATCTGATCACAGAAAACGCATGAAGTGACCAGGTGTAAAAAGCCCCAAAGTGAACCGTGTCCTAGAAGATTTAATCACTTTCAATCTTTTGAAAGTGGATTACAAATTTTATGGATCTAAATAAACGTCAATTCGACTTTCCTCACAGGAAAGAGTTTCCTTCGCAACTGAATGATTAAGACTCTCACGCGATCTACATGAAGCATTAGCTCCTTAGCTAACAGCTATGTTACAGGAGATAATTCATTTTAAGAATTAAGAAGATTAACTAGAATGGATGAGCATAGCGGAGCTGAGACGAAAGATTCCTGCAGCAAAACAGCGCAAATGTTTACTTGAAGTGTTTGTAAATACAAAAAATACAGACTTGCTCTTGTTCTATAGACATCAGAGTTGTTTATAAACTACGCGGCTACATAAACGTGTAATCCTATCGTAACGTAAGAAAACATTTCAGCTGCTGATTCTAGTATTTATTTTTAGAGAATTTAATGTGTTAATGAGTATTATTTATGTCTTTAAAGGTGGGTGAACGAAACACCGAGAGCAGGCCAAGGGCCTTGTTTATGTTGTGTAGAGAAGAAAAGTAATCATTACAGTTGTAAACATTTTGCATCTCATGCAGTTTAGTCATTCATTTACTCTGGTGTCTTCCTCTGTCTCTGTGTTCCTCTGTCTTTCTCTTCCTCTTCCTCTCTCTCTCTCTTTCTCTCTCTCTCTCTCTCTCCCCCTCACTCCCTCCCCCCTCACTCCCCTCACTCACTCTCTCTCCCTCACTCTCCGTCCTCGCTCTGCCCCCTCTCTTTCTCACCCTCTCTCTTTCTCACTCCCTCCCCCCTCACTCCCCTCACTCACTCTCTCTCCCTCACTCTCCCTCCTCGCTCTGCCCCCTCTCTTTCTCACCCTCTCTCTTTCTCACTCCCTCCCCCTCATTCCCCCCTCCCCCCCTCTCTCTCGCTCACTCTCCCCCTCTCTGTCTTGCACTCTCTCTCTCGCACTCTCTCTCTCTCACCCCCCCCCTCCTGCTCATTAATTTTTCTAGTTTCCGCTCTTCAACAGCTCGCATTCACACAGTCATAACTTTTGTGTCCTAGCAAGAAAGAAACAGCCAGGTTTCTAGTTTGTACAATGGCACCTAACAATGGTACAGTAGAGCATTTCAGCCAGAAGACGTGGAAAAATACCGTAACAGAAGAGACCAATGCGTTAAAGGAGGAAGAAGAAAAATAGTTTCGTTCCAGTTTTTTAACCTGAACAAGCTGTAGCAGATCCTCTGTGCAGCCAATCAGGTCCATTTTACCCAGTGATCTCGTTAAAGCTCATTCACTAAAAAGTTTTCACATCCTTTCATCCATAGAGGATCGGGTTACAGAACTGGAAGCAAAATAAATAAATATTTACAGATGATTGTGCAGAGAAACAAATTTTATTTAGCTCATGATGCTAAATAAAGGTACGAACACAATAACCAAGTCAAACTGCTGTTTTTTTTATAGACATAAATCAGTCATTAATGCTTAATATTAAAAAATGTAACCGATATCCTTTAGTAGAGATTGAGATTTTATTCTTTTTTAAAAAGTTGTCATTTGTCTCGCTCTCTTTCTCAGGTGACTGCTGGCTGTTGGCTGCTATCGCATCTCTCACACTCAACGACAATCTGTTACACAGAGTGGTTCCTCACGGCCAGAGCTTCACGGAAGATTATGCCGGGATTTTCCACTTTCAGGTCCGCCGTCTAATAAATTCATTTACAACAAATACGTCCCCCGTCCCCCCAATTACTCGGGTTATAAAAAAAAACGTCTGACATCCGTGCCTTCACTGGTCATATTTCATATTTAAATTGTACAGCACATGTGAGCCACAATAGTGACTCAAGTTCCAAAATACAGACTAATAGCAGAACTTTTGTTGTTGTTTTTTTCATGTGGTCAGGGTGGTGCATTAAGGGTGGTTGCGTGGGTGAAAAGAAGATGGATTCAAAACCGACACAAAGCTACATCCAAAGCTGCCATGTTACCATCATAAATTGTATACAACCGTTCGCCAAAAAAACGTGTTGGTCCTGTTTCACATTGTTTATCATGTTAGTGGGTGTTTCGCTTTTCACCTTCTGCCAAAGTGGAAAATAGCAAACATTCTGTATAGTGCCAGGAAATTATTCCAGCCACATTAAAAAAATATATTTTAGTGTGAACGATGGACCTGTCATGAACAGCGAATCCCCCATTTTAAAAGACTAAAGTTCCTGAACTCTAATGAACGGACATGGATTGTATGTCGCTGCAGATAAAAGTTGTCATAGCAACGCATGTATTATATTCACGAGTAAAGTCGAGTTAAAGTTGTATTCATGAGTGTATTGGTTGTCATTCCGAAAACACTCGTTTCTGCAGTTCTGGCAGTTCGGCGACTGGGTGGATGTCGTCGTTGATGACCGCCTGCCTGTCAAGGATGGAGAGCTTGTTTTCGTGCACTCGGCTGAGGGGTCCGAGTTCTGGAGTGCCCTGTTGGAGAAAGCCTACGCTAAGTAATGATTTTTATAAGCGAGTGCATCTGAATTATTTGCGTACACCTGGCTGTGTTTTAAGTGTTTTATGCTCGCGATCCAGGTTGAACGGCTCATACGAGGCTCTG